>NC_041390.1:571860072-571878794 GCF_002162155.2 Triticum dicoccoides | reverse complement strand
AGCCGAGCCCCGACCTCCCTCCCTTCTCACCACCGTCGCCCGCCGCCTCCACAGCAGCAGCAGCCCGCGCCGTTGCCCCACCCCGCCGCCTCGCTGTTGTAGTCCCGCCAGATCTCGCATCGCCGCCGCCGGTCTATTTCGATGAACCGGTAAAAATCGTCGCCGTCGCTCGGTTTTTTCTGCTTTTCGTTTGGATCGGTAAGATCGGTTTTTCTTCGGTTCCGTTATTTAGCGATCGTTCGCCCGAACGCATATGTTCGCGAACAGGTTCATTCATTTGTCTCTGGTAACAAACGTTCGTTCGTTAGTATTTTTTCTTTCTATTTTATTTTCGGCCAGGGACCTAACCGCAATTATTTTTATTACAGAATAGCCCCTGATCTTCAAACCCTCGCAACTTTTTAACCGTTTGTCCAAATCCAGTGAAACCAACGCCAAAATCTTCGTCTGGACCCCTCTTTCCAGTTAATAAACTTGAACATGATTTTGACAAATTAAAATTTGGTTTCAAGCAGATTTTGAATTTGAACTTCTTTTGATCATAGTTTGAGTTTCGTAGCTCCGATTTGATTGATTCTTTTGCAAATCGAAGCACTTCAGTTGAACGTTCAGTTTGGACTTTCTCATCTAAGTTTTTACCCTTGCATCTATGCTTGAGTGCTTATGTATGCTATTGTTTGTTTGCGATAGAATTTCCGGAGTGCGAAGCGTGCTACTACGAGTCTCTAGGGTTTGGAGATCGTAAGCAAGGCAAGTAACACTTTGGTCATATCCCTTATTACCCAGTTTTCTGTATTAGTTCCAATCCTCAAGCATTGCATGAGTAGGATCTGTTAACATGTGGGTTCTGGAAAGTAGATGTTGAGGTAGTACCTATTGCCCTTTCATTCAAACCTTGGGAGTTACTACGATGCTTATTATATCTTGCTATGCTCGTAGAGGTGGTTTGGGTGACTGATTCATGACAGTTGTGAGAATTATTGTTAACTAAGGTTTTACTTAAGGTGGCTACTTTAACACACATCTAGGTGGACTGTTTGTGGGCACCTGGGGAATCCAGTGCTGTCCAAGGAGATCCCGGGGTACCCGTGTGATCATCCTATGGCTCGCCACCCAGGCTCAAAGGGATCATATTGTTATTCATGCTAGAAACTTCTATGTGCAGCCACATGCCATTATGGGCTCTGGCATAGTTGAGTAAGTCGTCGGAATCCTTTCCATGATGGGCTAGCAGATGTAGGGGATTGTAGGTGTACCGGCCTATCTATCGCTTAAGGGGACTGTCGGTGTCAAAACCGGCGGATCTCGGGTAGGGGTCCCCGAACTATGCGTCTAGGCCGGATGGTAACAGGAGGCAGGGAACACTTTGTTTTACCCAGGTTCAGGCCCTCTCGATGGAGGTAATACCCTACTCCTGCTTGATTAATATTGATGATATGGGTAGTACAAGAGTAGATCTACCACGAGATCAAGGAGGCTAAACCCTAGAAGCTAGCCTATGGTATGATTGTTGTGTATGGAGTTGATTGCCTACGAACTACAACCCTCCGGTTTATATAGACACCAGATAGGGTTAGGGTTACATAAAGTCGGTTACAATGGTAGGAGATCTTGAATATCCGCATCGCCAAGCTTGCCTTCCACGCCAAGGAAAGTCCCATCCGGACACGGGACGAAGTCTTCAATCTTGTATCTTCATAGTCCAGGAGTCCGGCTGAAGGTATAGTCCGTCTATCCGAACACCCCCTAATCCAGGACTCCCTCAGTAGCCCCTGAACCAGGCTTCAATGGCGACGAGTCCGGCGCACAAATTGTCTTCGGCATTGCAAGGCGGGTTCCTCCTCCAAGTCCTCCATAGAAGATTGTAAACACCAATAGTAGTGTCCGGCTCTGCAAATAAGTTTCCACATATTGCCATAGAGAGAATAATATTAACACAAATCAAATCTGCTGCCGTATTCCGTAGTGCGTCATCACACTACGGCCAAGTTCTTTACTCGAATCGTTTTTACTTTTCCACCTCAGCATGTCTTGCGAGGCGGTTTCCTTGGCACGTCTTGTCAAAGCAAAGATCGTGTGCCCCCCTTTTACGGGATTCTTATCAATACGGACGTGGGTAACCCAATCGTGCCCGTTAGCATGTTTTCTCGATTAAAGGCGAGCCCCAAACGGTTATGGGGAGGGCTCCTGGTATTCAACCTCTTATAAAGAGACCAAGGCCTTACTCCTTTTTCCAATCTCAAACGAGTTCGCCCGTCGCCTCGAGTTCCAACACCCTAGGCTCCAAATTCCAGGCGCTTCGAACCTTCGACAATGTCCGGTTCCGACCTTCAAGGCCGATGGATGCCCTCTTCCGTCACGGAGGAGGACGTGCTAAACTTTAGAGAGGCTAAGTTCTTGACCGCCGAAATTTCGCATAGGCTGCCGGCTCAAAGGCAGGCTATTCCTAGTCCCCAGCCCGGTGAGAGCATAGTGTTCATGTCTCACTTCCTTCAGGGGTTAGGCTTCCCGATGGATCCCTTCATGAGGGGGCTGCTATTTTATTACGGGCTGGAATTTCATGACTTAGCCCCGGAGTCCATCCTCCACATTTCCTCATTCATCGTTGTGTGTGAAGCGTTCCTCCATGTTACTCCTCACTTCGGATTATGGCTCAAGACTTTTGGATTGGAGCCGAAGATTATCGAGGGACGGCACGCAGAGTGCGGAGGCGCTGTCATAAGTAAGAATGCTGATGCTCCATGGCCCGAGGGCTCCTTTCAAGAGGAGCTCGGCTTGTGGCAACGAGAATGGTTCTATATCACCGCTCCCATGTTTGCCCAAAGACGTGCCCCTGTTACAGGGCCGAATTAAGGATCTCTTGGAAGGAGACCTCACTTTGGTCAAGGTGATGCAGGTCACGCTGATTCGCTGAATATTGCACGGCAAACGCCGCCCCCTTCGCCTGTGGGAGTTTAATCCAGAGGGACCGCGAGCTCTCCAGAATTTTATGGGCGCAACGCCCGTGGAGATGTATAGAATGTTCTTCGGATCACAAGAGATGTGTCCAGATTTAACCGAGGACGCATGCCTAAGCTTCAATCGTTCGGATACTCAAGTAAGCAACCCTGTGCCCGGACCTTCTATCCATATAATTGTCATAAACTTGCCCCTAAAAGAGTCGTCCTTTTAAACAGGAGTGGATAGCGAAGGCAAAGCTGATCAGGTGTTCGGCTCCCCTTCCTGAAACCAGGCCGGATCCCGTGCTGGTCAGGATGCTGGAGATAATGCCTTTGGAGGGGGAGGACAAGGAAGCTATGGCCTCCTCGAAGGAGGCTGCCCCGAAGGGAGGAACCGACAATTCCTCTCCTAAGGGGAAGAAGAGAGCCGCCTCTAACGACCCGAAAACCATGGCCTCGAAACGAGGGAGAAAATCCTCGTCAGAGGGTACGACACCGGGGAGTTCCTCGGCCGGACTACGCCCTCAAGGGGATCAGCCCTCCAGCGAGCCGTAAGTAGAGAGATGTTTTCCTTTTGAGGGATGAGAGAAATCCTTGATTTATATCTGAGAAGATTAACCGAAATTTTTCCTTGTAGCTCGGACCTCAGCCCTTCTCAGCAGAGCTCGCCTTCGGGGGATCTTCTTCCGGAGATGATGGAGAGCGGGACGCCTCCCCCTGCCGTACCACCTAGCGAGGCGGGCGACCCTGAGGTGTCGTCGCAGAGGGTTTCTCTGAATCCGGCAGGGGCGGCAGATAGCTATGTGGCCTCCCAAGGCTCTCCGCATCCGGCCTTCGAAAGAGGCCATAGGACAAGTCCGGCACCGTCTGGTGCTCGGCCGGAGGAGCTGAAGATTCTGCTGGGGCGAGCTTCTATCTCAAAGGAGCACCGTGCATTGATGGGCACGGTGATTGAAAGGATTTCATCCGCAGAAAGCAGATTGCATGAGGCCGTCAAAAGTTTACTAACGGGTTTTGAGGTACGTTTAGATAATGTACACTTTTGTCAGTTGCGCATAAGTAAGATGCGCCCTGTATAGATAGTACCCCCTGAGACTCTGCGCGTTGTCAAGAAATGACGGCACGCAGAGGATCATAATCCCAGGTCTAAGATGTCGCCTTTGAATGTAGGTGGCGAGGTGTCCGGAATCAAGCCGAACTGATGATGTGGCCGAACTAAAGCGGCAACTAGATGTGGCAGACGCCGACATCGCGCTTGTCAACAAGCGGCTTGATGAGGCTCAAGGTATGTTATTCTTCGGGCGGCATCATGTAAGAGGAGCTTCATGTCAGTGTCTTACAATGTGTATGCTTGACATAGATGGTATGGCCGCCGTGGAGAATCTTAGGGCAGAACTTGCCCGAGCTAAGGAGCAAGCCAGAAAAAGCGATGCGGCTACCGAGAAGGCCCTTGAAGAGCTGAAAGCCGAACAGGCTGCTCACTGCCGAAGCAAAGAAGAAATGGCCGAGATGGCCAAGAAGTTAAAGAGCGCTGCAGACCATTGCAAACTTCTTGAGAAAGAAGACCGGGCGAGACAGACGGACTTAGAGAAGGCCGTTGCCGAGGCCAAGGATGCTCGTTCTGCGATGAGAGCTGCGAAGGAGGAGCTGCATCAGGCCGAACAGATTGCGGCTGGAAAGCCCTTTATGTTGCGGAGGAAGTTTTGTGATCCGAAGTTTGCTCCGTTGGACCGGATGTGGAGTGTGGAGGATACCTGTCTGGACTTGGCAGCGAGTGCTGCTGATGCGACCGAACACTTTCGAGATCAGAAAGATCGCGAAGTGGAAAAGCTTTTCTGGTCGCAGTTTCACAATCCAGAGCGTCACTGGCAGTGGATGATCGTTTGGCTCAATGGGCCGAACTCAATAGGTTGTCTGGACTCGCCATGAAGTACGTCATGGGTCACCTGTGGCCGGGGAGATCGGAGCCGAAGAGTTATTTCAACTTGGTGCAGCAATTCCTTGACGCGGTGCCGCGTATAAATGCAATGAAGAGGTCAGCATGCATAGAGGGCGCTAGGATGGCTCTTGCCCGTGTTAAGACATACTGGGCAGAGATGGAGACCACCGTTGTTGCGTCCCGAGATTCGGACAAAAGCCGAGTACCCTCCGAGCACTATTTTCAGGAAGTTCTTGAAGGCGCTCGTGTAATAGAGACGCAGTGCCCGAAAGATGCTATGTTATGATAGCATATGTAATTATAAAGTAATATTTTGATAAACTGGAGTGGCCTTTTTTATACTTGTGCCTCCAAGTATTGGGAACACCTCCTGTGCGGCTGTTTTAAGATATATATATATATATAGAATCTGAAAGATGGCAGTCGTTGGCTTCAGCCCCCACGCACATAGTGCGGGGGTGCTCACAGAAGATGCATTTTCACACTTAACCCAACGTCTTGGTCCTACAAAGGAGGTGATAGCGCAGCGGGCCAGGCAACTGGACTATAATGCTTTAACACTTTCACTTAGCCATAGGTGTTTGACAATGAGACTCTTTAGGTAGCTCCTTGGTGGCAACTGCGCTCGTCCGAATTCGGGGCGTGTATGTGCCTGACCGGGAAGCGGTCCTTCGTTAAAGCGGAGGAATCCGATAGATTCTGATAGGTCATCGAGTGGCTGACCAGTCTCACGCTGCATCATGACAGTCAGTTTTCGGCTTTCTCTACTGAGGTGCTCGCCCTGGCCGAACCGAGGGCACAATCGCAGTAGTTCTCCTGGTGCTACCTTAGCCGATAGAGCGGAATGTAAGGTAGCCGAACACAGGAGCCGGGCAACCCAACATTTGACCAAAGACATGATTTGGAGCTGATGCATATAATGCCAAAACTCACGACGCCGAACACTCCCTAAGGTGTTCGGTCTTTATGAGTGCGGGCGAAATGACACTCTTTATTAAAAAAAGCCCCTAATATCCAGGTACGTGCAAAAATTCTAACGTGGCCACATGCCAAGACGCCAGCCTCCTCCTTGGTTATATCAAAAAGAAAAAATCAGGGGACGTGTAGCAACAAGAGACAGTAAAAAAGGTTTACGCAGGGTCTTAATCTAAAAAGAATCCTTTAGGACGGGTTCCTACTGCACGTCTGCGCCTGTGTCTCTGTTGTGCCGTATCCTGGACGGGCGCCGCACGACGTTCATCTGTAAAAGAGAGGAACTGAGTTGAAAACGGGTCGTGCCGAAAAAGTTTAAAATAAGCAAAGTATAAAGTAAGATATATAAGTTTGAGCTTCATTGTCTCTTATTGTATATGCGTGGAGCCCCTAGTGCGGGGGTATATGGCTTCTAGGCCTGCATCAATGATGATTTTGCACCGAACTCGTCTATCCGCGTTCATGGTCTTGAATGACCTATTTTGAAGTTTTTTTGGCCAGTGACGCCATTTTGCTGTGGGGCTGTCAAAGCGGCCGCACAGTCCTCCGCTTGGGGAGGTGCACTTTAGTGCTTTCCCTTCAAAGAGATGATGCCTCGTGGACCGGGCATCTTAAGCGTAAGAGATGCATAATGCGGTATTGCGTTAAAGTGAGCGAAAGCTTCGCGTCCCAGTAGTGCTTGATAGCGACTTGAGAACGGGACGATATGGAAGGCCAGCTTTTCACGGCGGAGGTTATCGGCAGAGCCGAATGTGACTGTGAGCCGGAGAAAACCCGTACAATGGGTGTCCGTACCAGGTATTACCCCTTGAAAGGAGGTTTTGCTGCGGTGGATTCTTGTTGGGTTTATCCCCATGTGCTGGATTGTATCCTAATATATCAGGTTTAGTCCACTGTCGCCGTCCATAAGGACATTTGAAAACTGGAGCCTGCCAATTATTGGATCGAGTATCAAGGCAGTCCAGCCTACATTCTTGATATTCCTAGAATAATCTAGCTGATTGAAGATGATCGGTTTTGACAACCAGTAGCAGGACCCTTTGGGGATGGGCCGTGTGGTGCGTACCTTTACGGGCGCCGCACGTTTTGTTATGTGAAGTGAGTTCACTATTTTTACTTCTTGTGGGAAGTTCTTTTGTTTCCTGGTGCTCTGCTTTTGGGGTTCGTCCTCGTCTTCGCTTGGTGTGTCGAGCCCCTTGTGTTCGATATTGAGTCTGCCGGATTGTTTGAAAACCCAACAGTCTCTGTGGGTATGGTTAGCAGGCTTCCCAGGAGTACTGTGTATCTGACATATCCTGTCTAGGATTTTATTTAGGTTGGATGGATCGTCCCTGTTATCCTGGGGGGGCGATTTTTCCTGATTTTGTCGTGAGCCTTTGAATCCGGCATTGACTGCCGTGCTCTTCGGACTTTTGTCCTTAATCCAGCGACGGTCCTTGTTGCGTCGCGGTTTTCCGTTTCCATCCCTAGTTTCGGATGTACTTGGGTCGCTGGGGCTACACCTTGCCAACCAGTTGTCCTCCCCTGCACAAAAGAGGGTCATGAGGCTTGTTAGTGCGGCCATTATTCTTGGCTTTTCTTGGCTGAGGTGTCTGGCAAGCCATTCGTCTCGGACGTTATGCCTGAAAGCTGCTAAGGCTTCGGCGTCTGGACAGTCGACTATCTGATTCTTTTTAGTGAGGAATCTATTCCAGAATTGCCGAGCTGATTCTCCTGGTTGTTGAGTTATGTGACTAAGATCGTCTGCATCCGGAGGGCGTACATAGGTCCCTTGAAAGTTTGCTCGGAAAGCATCCTCGAGCTCTTCCCAGCTTCCAATTGTGTGTTCGGGAAGGCTTTTAAGCCAATGCCGGGCTGGCCCTTTAAGCTTAAGGGGTAGATATTTTATGGCGTGGAGATCATCTCCTCTAGCCATGTGTATGTGGAGGATATAATCCTCGATCCAGACTCCAGGGTCTGTTGTTCCATCATATGCCTCTATGTTTACGGGTTTGAATCCCTCTGGGAATTCATAGTCTGGGACCTCATCTGTAAAACATAGGGGGTGTGCGGCGCCCCTGTATTTGGGTGTGCCGGATTCTGATGATGGCTTCATAGCGTTGCTTACGAGAGCTTGCTTTCTTGGCCCATAAATGGATCTGACTGGGCCATGATGCGAATCCTTAAGTGGGTCGCATGCCGATTTAGGTGCGGTGCCGCTTGCCGCTTTATGGGGTCGTCTATCCGACCGTGTGGCTTTTTCATTTTTTGAATGTGAGGGCTCTAGGGCCTCTTCGTCGAATTCAGGCAGTAGGTTTCTTTTCGGATAGCTTTTAGTGTGGCGACTGTTGCCGTACTTATCTGTGGTATTGATTACTTTGCTCCATCTAATCTGGAGTGTGTCTTCCGCTGTTTTTAGCTTCCGCTTCTGCTTTTTTAGGCTGCGTGCAGTTGCAACGAGCCTCTCGTGGAGATTCTTCTGCTCCATAGGTTTATTCGGCGCGAGGTCGTCCGGAATGCCGTTTCGCCGGGGGAGGGATGTTCGGTTTCTCTATCCGGGTTGCCCTGTTCGGACGGTTGCTCTAAGGCCTGCCCGTCATCTGCCGGCTCGTCCTGCTCTATGGCTGGGTTTTTGTCGAGGCGGGGCTTGGGTCGGTGTTTACGCCGATGCTTTGATTGCTTTTTGGGGGGTCGATCTCCCGTCCCATCCCCCTTTTCCTCGTTGTCGCTTCCTTTAGGGGTATCCACCATGTACACATCGTGAGATGAGGTGGCTGTCCAATGCCCGATGGGCGTTGGTTCGTCGGTATCTCCTGCATCGTCATCCATGCTGTCGATGTCTCCGGAGTCGAAGTTGAGCACGTCATTTAAATTGTCGACAGTGGCTACCAAGTGACTGGTGGGTGGGCTTTGAATTTCTTCATCGTCCGTATCCCATCCTCACTGACCGTAGTTCGGCCAGGGCTCTCCTGATAAGGAGAGAGACTTGAGAGAGTTCAGGATATTGCCACAAGGCGAGTGCTGAAAGATGTCTGCGGTGGTGAACTCCATTATCGGCGCCCCGTCGGATTCGATTGGCAGGGGCGCGGGGGGTTCAGAGTCCGGGGAGGAGTCCGGATCCTCGGAGTCACGGGTCGTGCAGAGTGCGGGGCTAGCGTTCGGCTCGATCGCTTTCGGGATCGCAGCCCCCGAGGTGACGTCCAACCGCTCATCCTCAATTGGCGCAATAGGCTCCGAGTTAGGGGTCGGAACCGATGCGTGTGCGGCCTCCAGGACACTGTCCGGGGCAGAGCTAGATCATGCCCCTCGAGATAGTGCGGCGCACTTGGCCGTGGCTCGAGCCCATCGAAGATCAAGTCTCCGCGGATGTCAGCCGTGTAGTTTAAGCTTCCAAACCTGACTTGATGGCTAGGGGCGTAGCTTTCGATCTGCTTCAGGTGGCCGAGCGAATTGGCCCGTAGAGCGAAGCCGCCGAAGACGAAGATCTGTCCGGGGAGAAAAGTCTCACCCTGGACCGTATCGTTGTTGATGATCAAAGGAGCCATCGGGCCTAAAGGCGACGACACAGAGGAACTCTCAATGAAAGCACCAATGTCGGTGTCAAAACCGGTGGATCTCGGGTAGGGGGTCCCGAACTGTGCGTCTAGGCCGGATGGTAACAGGAGGCAGGGAACACTTTGTTTTACCCAGGTTCGGGCCCTCTCGATGGAGGTAATACCCTACTCCTGCTTGATTAATATTGATGATATGGGTAGTACAAGAGTAGATATACCACGAGATCAAGGAGGCTAAACCCTAGAAGCTAGCCTATGGTATGATTGTTGTGTATGGAGTTGATTGCCTACGAACTACAACCCTCCGGTTTATATAGACACCGGATAGGGTTAGGGTTACATAAAGTCGGTTACAATGGTAGGATATCTTGAATATCCGCATCGCCAAGCTTGCCTTCCACGCCAAGGAAAGTCCCATCCGGACACGGGACGAAGTCTTCAATCTTGTATCTTCATAGTCTAGGAGTCCGGCTGAAGGTATAGTCCGGCTATCCGAACACCCCCTAATCTAGGACTCCCTCAGGGACCTCTTCAGAAAGACTATGTCTCGGTCATCCGTTTCTCAAACACCATGCAGTGCGAGAAATACAACGGAGGAGGTCGAGTCTTGTGGGGAAAAGTGCACAAACCTCTCCAGAGTGTACAAACTAATCATGGTTAGCCGTGTCCCTGGTTATGGACATCTTAAGTATCTGGTACTTGAATATTTATGTTGATCTCATCACTTTACTCTAATTAATTTGTTGGGTTGATGATTACTTTAATTGGGATTGAGATGGGGTTTCCATTCTCAATGTTTATCAACCAACTTTGTAGTTAAATAAACTATATTCCTTTGCAGTAGGGAAAAATCGGCTTTTCGCAAAAACATGATAACCATAGAGTCTCCACTAGCCATATATACATATAGTTATAGCTATTTCATGGTCATTGCTCTACATTGTTCTTTTGCCAGCATATTCCATGTGCTGACCCGTTTCGGGCTGCAACATATTATGTTGCAGACTTTTCAAACGAAGATTAAGGTGCGCTAGGTCATTGTCGTGCACTCAGCTATGTCGTTGGAGTTGATGGACTCACTTACCTTCGAAGCTTCCGCATTTATCTTATTTAGATGGCCTTCAGCCATATTATTGTATTAAGTTCTCTTTTGAGACATTCGATGTAATAAGTGTGTGATTGCACTCTGTTATAATTCCTTCAAGTACTGTGTGCGTCAGCATTACCGATCCAGGGATGACACTTATGCACCGAGATTTGATCGCTTGAGGTCGGATCACTACAAGATGGTATTAGAGCTAGGTTGACTGTAGGACGCGACCACTAAGATAAGCCATAGGTCACTCTTCTCTACTCATTTTTGACTCTTCTCACTTTCTACTCTATAGATGGCGGACCCAAGGAACAAGTTTGCTCAACCGGATGAAGACACCCCTTTTGGACGACACTTGAAGGAAGCCACTAGATACCTGAACATCGGAATACCAAGCTTCGACGGGACCTACACTGCCACTCTACTTGAAGAAGAGCGCTGGACCATTCGAGTTCATGTTCCAGGAAGGACATTCACACCAGTTACTGAGCCCATAGAGTTTTCCTTCGATGCACCAACCTGGAGTCTAGGGAAGAGCATGGAAGCTCACATCGCCATGGGACGCATCGGTGAAGTTTACCACAAGGATCTTAAGGACACCATCTACCAGATATGTGGACACCGAGATGAGCAATGGGAGATGATCTGCACCAGGAGGGACAAGTCCATTGCAGCCTACATCCAGGAGTTAAACCAACACATTCGTCGTCAGGAGAACCAGATGTGCGCCAGCATGATAGACATGAAGAAAGTGATGACCAGGAACATGGAGCGAGAAGAGGAACTCAAGTCCACATGCGATGGTTATGAAGAGGAGATTGTAGTACTACTGGAGAAGAATGAAGACCTGAAGAAGAAGCTAGGAGTATTCATGGGAGACCCCGTGCCAGGAGGAGATGACGACCATCCCGAGGACTACATCATCATCGACGACACCGACTCCGACCCTGACAGTGATACTGACTATGAAGACGAAGCTGGAGCAGATATCATGGAATCTTCTTCTAATCAAAATTTCTAGATGACCACCATATTATCAGTAGTATTTCCCCATGTATATAGTAGTAGTCCGCGTATTTTGTAACGGTAGTTAGATCATTTGTATGCCCTTGTTTGAATTGAGTGGTGTGATATGATTGTGTTTGTCTCATGTGCATATGGGTAGTGCTTTCTCTTTAGACCTCATTCAATTCTAATCTCTCCCCTCTAAACCCATCAGATGCCTCCCAAACATGACCCCGGATTTGTCTTCATACCGGAGCTCACTCAGTTGATCCAACAGCAGAATGCCTTGATGCAGCTACTAGTCCAAAACCATGGCAACAACAACAATAACCCGCTGCCACCACCTCCAGTTGACAACTTAGCCTGTTTTCTGAGGTTGAATCTGCCGGTGTTTTCCAGTAGCACTGAGCCAATTGTTGTTGATGACTGGCTACACAGGATTGGAAGGGAGTTGACCACCAGTTGCACAGATGCTGAGAAGGTGCGCTTTGCCGCACACCAACTGGATGGACCCACGGCCTCATGGTGGGAGAATTACACAACCACGTTCCCCATAGTCAATGTTACTTGGGATCAATTTCAGCAAGCATTCCACACTGCTCATGTCTCAACTGGGGCTATGAGCATGAAGAAGCATGAGTTTCGCAACTTACGCCAGGGAAACCGTACTGTGGGGCAATACGTGGATGAGTTCAGTAAGTTAGCTCGCTATGCCCCGGATGATGTGGCCACCGATGCCGCGAAGCAGGAGAAGTTTATGGAAGGGCTGAATGATGAGCTGAGTATGAAATTGATGGTGGCAACATTTGCTAACTACCAGGAGTTGGCAGACAGGGCTCTTATGATTGAAGGGAAGTAGCAGCAGATAGAGAGCCGCAAAAGGAAGTATGGACAAGGGAAGTATAATTCTGCAACATCGCAGAAGCCTCGTTTTACCCCGAACTCAGGAGGATATACCCATAACCATGGAGGCCACACTCACAATGGAGGATGTTCGCATAACCACAGTGGCCCCAAGAATGGAAATGGGGATGGAGCAAGCAGCAACCAGAACTGTTCCAACCCAGCAACACCCGCTAAAAAGGATCTGAGTCATGTCACCTGTTACAAGTGCGGGAAGACTAGGCACTACGCCAATGATTGTTCTGAGTTGAAGAATGGCAACGGAAATGGAAGCTCTGGGAAGAAGCCCAACCCTTTTAAGAGGGGACAGGTGAGCCACGTTAACGTGGAGGAGGTTGAAGAACAGCCAGATGAAGTTATAGGTAAGTTCTTGGTTAAGTCATTTACTGCAATCGTTCTTTTTGATATTGGTGCATCGCATTCATACATTTCGAGGGGGTTTGTGGATAAGTATAAATTTCCCACCAAAGTTCTTAAGACACCTATGTTAGTAAGCTCACCTAGAGCGGAGTATATGCGAAGCAGTGGATGTTTTCAGATGCCATTGACCATAGGTAGGCATGTTTTCCCCTCAGACCTGATAATTTTGGAGTCACAAGGATTGTATGTGATACTAGGCATGGATTGGCTATCGATGTATGGAGGTAATATCGATGGCGATAGTAACTCAATTTTACTCACCACCCAGAGGGTAAAAGGATCAAGTATGTGTCTAGGCATGTGTAACACCCTCGATGCGACTATAGCTCCCACGTGTCGAGGCACGACTTAGAGACATAATCGCATTGAACGCATATGTCGCAAGTTAGGCAATCTTCACAACATCCCATGTAATATAATAAAAAAGGGGAGAACATAGTTGGCTTACACTCGCCACGTCAATCAAGTACATAAATAACATTACATCAACCAAACACTCATGGCCCGACTACGGCGCCAAAATAAAAGAGAACTCAACATGCGACACGCTCCCAATCACCCCCAACTAGGCACCACTACTGATCATCAGGAAAGGAAACATAGTAACGTCTGTTTGTCTTCGTCATGGACTCGTTCTTCTTCCTTGCGGGATCTCAGGCAAGATGATCATACCCTCGAAATCACTTCTATCTTTGCTTTGCTAGATGCTCGCTCTTTTGCTATGCCATGCTACGATGCCTACCACTTGCTTTCAAGCCTCCCAAATTGCCATGTCAAACCTCTAACCCACCATGTCCTAGCAAACCGTTAATTGGCTATGTTACCGCTTTGCTCAGCCCCTCTTATAGCATTTCTAGTTGCAGGTGAAGATTGGAGGCCGTTCCTTGTTGGAACTTTTATTTACTTGTTGGGATATCATTATATTGCTATGTTATCTTAATGCATCTATATACTTGGTAAAGGGTGGAAGGCTCGGCCTCTCGCCTAGTGTTTTGTTCCACTCTTGCCGCCCTAGTTTCCGTCATATCGGTGTTATGTTCCCGGATTTTGCGTTCCTTACGCGGTTGGGTTATAATGGGAACCCCTTGATAGTTCGCCTTGATTAAAGCTTTTCCAGCAATGCCCAACCTTGGTTTTACCATTTGCCACCTAGCCTTTTTTTCCCTTGGGTTCTGCAGACTCAAGGGTCATCATTATTTTAAACCCCCCGGGCCAGTGCTCCTCTGAGTGTTGGTCCACCTGTCAGCTGCCGGTGGCCACCAGGGGCAACTCTGGGCTGGCATACCCGTACCTAAGACAATCTGAGTGTGCCCTGAGAAAGAGATATGTGCAGCTCCTATCGGGATTTGTCGGCACATTCGGGCGGTGTTGCTGGTCTTGTTTTAACCTGTCGAAATGTCTTGAGTAACCGAGATACCGAGTCTGATCGGAACATCTTGGGAGGAGGTCTATTCCTTCGTTGACCGTGAGAGCTTGTCATGGGCTAAGTTGGGACTCCCCTGCAGGGATTTGAACTTTCGAAAGCCGTGCCCGCGGTTATGGGCAGATGGGAATTTGTTAATGTCCGGTTGTAGATAACTTGAACCTTAACTTAATTAAAATGAATCAACAGTGTGTGTTACCGTGATGGCCCCTTCTCGGTGGAGTCCGGGAAGTGGACACGGTGTTGGAGTAATGTTTGCGCAGGTTGCTCTCTAGTTTCTCGCACGCGCTTTGCCTCCTCTTCTCGCTCTCTTTTGCGAATAAGTAGCCACCATACTTGCTAGTCGCTTGCTGCAGCTCCACATATATTTACCTTGCCATACCTATAAGCTTAAATAGTCTTGATCGCGAGGGTGCGAGATTGCTGAGTCCCTGTGGGTCACAAATTACTATTACACCAGATGCAGGGCCTGATGATTCCGCTCCAGGAGATGCACTTGAGCTCAAGTGGGAGTTCGACGAAGACTCTCAACGTTACTATGTTTCCTTTCCTGACGATCAGTAGTGGTGCCCAGTTGGAGGTGATTGGGACCGTGTCGCATGTTGGGTTCTCTTTTATTTTGGCGCCGTAGTCGGGCCATGAGTGTTTGGTTGATGTAATGTTATTTATGTACTTGATTGACATGGCGAGTGTAAGCCAACTATGTTCTCCCCTTTTTTATTATATTACATGGGATGTTGTGAAGATTGCCTAACTTGCGACATATGCCTTCAATGCGGTTATGTCTCTAAGTCGTGACTCGACACATGGGAGCTATAGTCGCATCGAGGGTGTTACAGCATGCACCAAGGATGACCCAAGTAAATTCTCTCTCAGGAGTTGTTCAGGAGGAAGTGCCTATAGTGAAGGATTACCCGGATGTATTTCCACAGGAACTACCAGGCATGCCGCCGGATCGAGACATTGAGTTTTTGAAAGAGCTGTTGCCAGGCACCGGACCGATATCAAAGAGACCATACCGGATGCCCGCAAATGATCTGGAGGAAATTAAGAAGCAAATTAAGGAGTTATTGGAGAAAGGTTACGTTCGATGAAGTTTGTGATCGTGGGTAGCCCCAGTGCTCTTGGTTTAGAAGAAGGATGGATCCTTGAGAATGGTTGTTGATTATCGTGCATTGAATGAAGTAACGCTCAAGAACAAGTACCCACTACTGATGATCAACGATTTGTTTGACTAGCTACAAGGAGCTAAAGTAATTTTCCAAGATCGATCTACGATCAGGATACCACCAGATGAAGATCCGAGAGCAGGATATACCTAAGACAGCTTTCACCACAACTACGGGCTATATGAGTACACGGTCATGTCATTTGGATTGACAAATGCCCCCGCATATTTCATGAGTATGATGAATAAAGTGTTCATGGAGTTTTTGGACAAGTTTGTCGTGGTGTTCATTGATGATATTTTGGTGTACTCGAAGAATGAAGAGGAGCACAAGGAGCATTTGCGATTAGTTCTCGAGAAGCTTAGGGAACATCAGCTATATGCCAAGTTCAGCAAATGTGAGTTTTGGTTGAAGGATGTAGGATTTCATGGACATGTTATATCAGGAGAAGGTATAGCAGCAGACCCTACCAAGGTGCAGTCAGTCACTGATTGGTTGTCACCCACCTCAGTAGGAGAGATCCGCAGTTTTCTTGGACTCGCGGGATATTATCGGAGATTCATTGAGAATTTTTCCAAGATTGCGAAGCCTATGAGGGAGTTGTTGAAGAAGGACACTAAGTTTAAATGGACGGAGGAATGTGAGGCCAGTTTTCAGGAGTTGAAGAAACGTTTGGTTACAGCCCCAGTGCTGATACTTCCGGATATACGCAAGGATTTCCAAGTGTATTGCGACGCTTCTCTCTTAGGACTTGGAGGAGTACTTATGCAGGATGGAAGAGTTGTTTCATATGCCTCACGACAACTTTGATCGCATGAGTTGAATTATGCCACGCATGATTTGGAGTTAGCAGCCGTAGTGCATGCGCTGAAGACCTTGAGACATTTTCTTATTGGAAACCGTTGTGATGTATACACGGATCATAAGAGTTTGAAGTACATTTTCACTCAGAAGGAGCTGAATCTCAGACAGAGGAGATGGTTGGAGCTTATAAAGGATTATGATATGAAGCTGCATTATCATCCAGGAAAGGCCAATGTCGTAGCATATTCTTTAAGCCGAAAGAGTTATGTCAATACCCTCGTAAGCGGAGGATTACCACAGGAGTTAGTTGACGATCTCAAGGAACTTCGTTTGGAGATAGTTCCAAGAGGTTTTGTCGCAGCAATGGAAGTTCAGTCTACATTATTGGGAAAGATTCGAGAAGCTCGGAAGGATGATAAGGAGATTGCTGAGATAAAGGAGAAGATGAGCAAAGGAAAAGCCAAAGGTTTTCGTGAGGATGAGCACGAAACTTTATAGTTTGAGGATCGTGTTTATGTGCCCAATAATGCAGAGATCGGGAAGTTAATACTTCAAGAAGCTCATGACTCGCCATACTTGATACACCCCGGAAACACCAAGATGTATTTGGATTTGAAGGAGCGTTTCTGGTGGACTGGTATGAAGAAGGATATTGACGAGTATGTAGCTGTGTGTGATGTATGTCAGAGAGTGAAGGCAGAGCATCAGAAGCCAGTAGGATTACTGCAGCCTATGGCGATACCCGAATGGAAGTGGGACAAGCTTGGCATGGATTTTATCACCAGATTACCCAGGACCTGATCGGGATATGATTCTATCCGGGTAGTAGTGGATCGTTTGACCAAAGTGGCTCACTTTATCCCAGTGAAAACCACCTATACAAGTGCGAAGTTCGCCAAGATATATATGACCATGATCGTATGTCTACATGGAGTTCCGAGGACCATCGTATCTGATAGAGGGACACAATTTACCTCGAAGTTTTGGAATCAGCTGCACCAGACTTTGGGTACCAGACTAGAATTCAGTACGGCCTCTCATCCGCAGACAGATGGACAGACAGAGAAACTAAATCAGATTCTGGAGGACATGTTGAGAGCCTATGCATTATATTATGGATCTAGTTGGGATGATAATTTACCTTACGCTAAGTTCTCATACAACAATAGTTACCAAGCTAGTTTGAAGACAGCACCTTTCGAAGCTTTGTATGGGAGAAGGTGCAGGACACCGTTGATGTGGGATGAAGTTGGAGGCCGCCAGTTGTTTGCACCAGATCTAATCAAGGAGTCTGAAGAGAAGGTTAAGTTGATTCACGACAGACTAAAGGTAGCTCAGTCCAGGCAGAAGAGTTATGCAGACTCCAAATGCAAGGAGGTAGTCTATGAGATCGTAGACAGAGCATATCTTCGCGTGTCACCTCTGCGAGGAGTTAAACGATTTGGAGTTAAGGGAAAGTTAGCCTCGAGATTTGTAGGACCATACCGAGTTTTGGAACGTATGGGTGAAGTGGCCTACAAATTGGAGTTCATAATGTGTTTCACGTTTCCTAGTTGAAGAAGTGACATGCAGAGATGGCTGATATTCTTCTAAGAGATACAGTGCCCCTGGAAGCAATTCAGTTGGATAGTGATCTGACCTACGAGGAGAAACCCGTCAAAATTCTCGAATTCTCCAGCCAATTTACACGCAGCAAGGTTATCAAGTTTTGCAAAGTTCAGTGGAGCCACCATACCGATGATGAAGCCACCTGGGAATGAGAGGAAGACCTACAGAAGGACCACCCACACCTATTTTCTAGCCAACCCGAATCTCGAGGTCGAGTTTTATCTTAAGGGGGGTAGGTTTGTAACATCCCAATTTTTCAATTTGGATGTTATACATAGGTCATCATATGCATATCATATTTTATTTGCATTTTTTTGTTATCCTAGAAATCCTAAGCAACTCAAGGACCCACAAAGAGAGTTGGCGATTTCCTTTATTTTCATATTTGAATTTTCTCAAATTTGAAAAGAGGATCATTTTGATTTTAATAATTTTTCTCTCTGAAATATTTCCAATATTAAAATAAATGAGAGGAGATAAAATAACTTCTCCAAAATAAGAGAGGTATATTAGAGGAAAAATGTTAAAATCAAATAAATATTTTATTTGGATTTTTATTGCTATTTTATTTGAATTAGAAATATATGCATTTTTCAAAAATTGCATTTTTAGGCCAGAAAAATGTTCACTTTGTTCTAAATAGTTTATTTAGAAGGTGAAAATTGTTTTTGGCATTTTTAGAATTTTTTATTTTTTATTAGGATTTTTGTTTTTCGATGGAATTTATTTTTTAAAAAAAATTAAGTTCTCGCCCGACTGGGCCGAAGGCCCAGCCTAGCAGGCCGGCCCGCCCGCGCCACCGCCTCCCGCGCCGCGCCGCCGTGCCGCCGGCGGACTCCAACAGGAGTCCGAGCCGGACTTCGCGCGCCGCCGCCCCCTTGCCCAAGTCGCCGCCCCCAGGCTTTAAAAGCCGA
>NC_041390.1:571838964-571859440 GCF_002162155.2 Triticum dicoccoides | reverse complement strand
CCCCGCCGCCGCAACCCCGCCCCGCCGGATCTCGCCTAGCCGCCGCCGGTTTTTTCGACGAACCGGTAAAAACCACCGCCGTCATCCAGTTTTTTTGGTTTTTGTTTGGATCGGTTTTTCTTCGGTTCCATTATTTAGCGAGCGTTCGCCCGAACGCATCTGTTCGCGAACACATTTGTTCGTTTGTCTCTGATAACGAACATTCGTTTGTTAGTCTTTATTCTTTTTATTTTATTTTCAGCCAGGGACCTAACTGCGATTATTTTTATCGCAGATTACCCCCTGATCTTCAAACCCTCGCAACTTTTTAACCTTTCGTCCAAATCCAGTGAAACCAACGCCAAAATCTTCGTCTGGACCCCTCTTTCCAGTTAATCAACTTGAACATGATTTTGACAAATTAAAATTTGGTTTCAAGCAGATTTTGAATTTGATCTTGTTTTGATCATAGTTTGAGTTTCTTAGCTCCGATTTGATTGATTCTTTTTTGCAAATCAAAGTACTTCAGTTGAATTTTCAGTTTGGACTTTCTCATCTGAGTTTTTACCCTTGCATCTATGCTTGAGTTCTTATGTATGCTATTGTTTGTTTGCGATAGAATTTCCGGAGTGTGAAGCGTGCTACTACGAGTCTCTAGGGTTTGCAGATCGTTAGCAAGGCAAGTAACACTTTGATCATATCCCTTATTACCCAGTTTTTCTGCATTAGTTCCAATCCTCAAACATTACATGAGTAGGATCTGTTAACATGTGGGTTCTGGGAAGTAGATGTTGAGGTAGTACCTATTGCCCTTTCATTCAAACCTTGGGAGTTACTACGATGCTTATTATATCTTGCTATGCTCATAGACGTGGTTTGGGTGAGTGATTCATGACAGTTGTGAGAATTATTGTTAACTAAGGGTTTACTTAAGGTGGCTACTTTAAAACACATCTAAGTGGATTGTTTATGGGCACCTGGGGAATCCAGTGTTGTCCAAGGAGATCCCGGGGTACCCGTGTGATCATCCTATGGCTCGCCACCCAGGCTCAAAGGGATCATATTGTTATTCATGCTAGAAACTTCCGTATGCAGCCACATGCCATTGTGGGCTCTGGCATAGTTGAGTAAGTCATGGGAATCCTTTCCATGATGGGCTAGTAGATGTAGGGGATTATAGGTGTACAGGCCAATCTATCGCTTAAAGGGACCTCTTCAGAAAGACTGTGTCTAAGTCATCCGTTTCTCAAACACCATGTAGTGCGAGAAATACAACGGAGGAGGTCGAGTCTTGTGGGGAAAAGTGCACAAACCTCTCGAGAGTGTACAAACTAATCATGGTTAGCCGTGTCCCCGGTTATGGACATCTTGAGTATCTGGTACTTGAATATTTATGTTGATCTCATCACTTTACTCTAGTTAATTTATTGGGTTGATGATTACTTTAATTGGGATTGAGATGGGGTTTCCATTCTCAATGTTTGTCAACCAACTTTGTAGTTAAATAAACTATATTCCTTTGTAGTTGGGAAACATTGGCTTTTCGCAAAAACATGATAACCATAGAGCCTCCACCAGCCATATATGCATATAGTTATAGCTATTTCATGTTCATTGCTCTACAGTGTTATTTTGCCAGCATATTCCATGTGCTGACCCATTTTGGGCTGCAACATATTATGTTGTAGACTTTTCAAACGACGAGTAAGGTGCGCTAGGTCGTTGTTGTGCACTCAGCTATGCCGTTGGAGTTGATGGACTCACTTACCTTCGAAGCTTCCGCAGTTATCTTATTTAGATGGCCTTCAGCCACATTATTGTATTAAGTTCTCTTTTGAGACATTTGATGTAATAAGTGTGTGATTGCACTCTGTTATAAATCCTTCAAGTACTGTGTGTGTCAGCATTGCCGATCCAGGGATGACACTTAAGCACAGAGATTTGACCGTTGGAGGTCGGATCGCTACATATCGCTGGGCCGTCTCGGTAATGGACATCACACTAAGCCTTGCAAGCAATGTGACTAATGAGTTAGTTGCGGGATGTTGCATTACAGAACGAGTAAAGAGACTTGCCGGTAACGAGATTGAACTAGGTATGAGGATACCAATGATCGAATCTCGGGCAAGTAACATACCGATGACAAAGGGAATTACGTATGTTGTCAGTGCGGTTTGACTGATAAAGATCTTCGTAGAATATGTAGGAACCAATATGAGCATCCAGGTTCCGCTGTTGGTTATTGATCGGAGATGTGCCTCGGTCATGTCTACATAGTTCTCGAACCCGTAGGATCCGCATGCTTAACGTTCAATGATGATTTGTATTATGAGTTATGTGTTTTGGTGACCGAAGATTGTTCGGAGTCCCGGATGAGATCACGGACATGACGAGGAGTCTCGAAATGGTAGAGAGGTAAAGATTGATATATTGGACGATAGTATTCGGACACCGGAATGGTTTTGGGATGTTTGAGATATTTATCGGAGTACCGAGAGGTTACCGGAACCCCCAGGGAAAGTAATGGGCCTACATGGGTCATAGGGGAGAGAGGAGGCAGCCCACAAGGGGTGGCCGCCCCCCCATGGGATTCCGAATTAGACTAGGGGAGGGGGAGACACCCCCTTTCCTTCCCCTACTCCCTCTCCTTTCCCCCTTTCCCCCTCCATGAGAAGGAAAAGAGGGTGGGGCAAATCCTACTAGGACGAGAGTCCTAGTAGGACTCCCCTCTCCTTGGCACGCCTCTTGTGGTCAGACTCCTCCCCTCCTCCTTTATATACGGGGGCAGGGAGGCACCCCAAAGCCCCCTCCACAGTTTACTCCTCCGATCATATCGTCGTAGTGCTTAGGCGTAGCCCTGCGTGGATCATATCACCATCACCGTCACCATGCCGTCGTGCTGACGAAACTCTTCCTCGACACTTTGCTGGATCAAGAGTTGGAGGGACGTCATCGAGCTGAACATGTGCAGAAAACTTGGAGGTGCCATACATTCTATGCTTGATCGGTTGGATCGCGAAGACGTTCGACTACATCAACCGTGTTAAGCTAATGCTTACGCTTTCGGTCTATGAGGGTATGTGGACACACTCTCCCCCTATCGTTGCTATACATCTCCTAGATAGATCTTGCATGATCATAGGAATTTTTTTGAAATTGCATGCTATGTTCCCATCATTAGTTACAGGATGATGTATTACGGAACGAGTAAATAGACTTGCTGGTAACGAGATTGAACTAGGTATGAATATACCGATGATCGAATCTCGGGCAAATAACATACCGATGGACAAAGGGAATTGCGTATTTAGTCATTACGGTTCGACCGATAAAGATCTTCGTAGAATATGTAGGAGCCAATATGCGCATCCAGGTTTTGCTATTGGTTATTGTCCGGAGAGGTGTCTCGGTCATGTCTACATAGTTCTCGAATCCGTAGGGTCCGCACGCTTAACGCTTGTTGATGATATAGTGTTATATGAGTTATATGTTTTGGTGACCGAATGTTGTTTGGAGTCCTGGATGAGATCACGGACATGACGAGGAGTCTCAAAATGGTCGAGAGGTAAAGATTGATATATAGGACGATGGTTGATAACCCACAAGTATAGGGGATCGCAACAGTTTTCGAGGGTAGAGTATTCAACCCAAATTTATTGATTTGACACAAGGGGAGCCAAAGAATATTCTCAAGTATTCACTACAAAAAAATACACTTTCGTGATGACACATGTTTGTCACAGTAGGTCACGTTTTCTGTCATGCATGTACATCCATGACAAATTTATGACAGAATCAAGATAGTCATACATGTGCTGTCGTAGAAGTGTTCCATGACATTGCCAAAATTATCATCGCGGAAGTGTCCACTTCCATGATGATAAATCGCGCGTCACAGAAGTGCTTTCGTCAAGGGTGACCGACACGTGGCATCCACCGTAACGGATCGTCGTTAAGCTATCGGGTAGGATTTTGGATCTGATAACTCGTTAACAGCCACGACCAATGCCGTTTTTCCACATGTAAAATTCTCATTGGCTGACGGATCCACGCGTCAGCTCCGCGTTGGCACAGGTGTCACTCATCCAACGATCGAGATGGGCCTATGATATGTTGACACGTGGACCAGCCCAAAAGTGGCCCACAAAGATTAAATGGGTCGGCCCAACCGAAGGCCCATAAGATTTAGCGGACCATAATGGGCCGGCCCAGCTAAAGGCCCACAAAATTTAGTGGACCATAATGGGTCGGCCCAGCTAAAGGCCCACACGATTTTGCAGACCATAATGGGCCGGCCCAGCTAAAGGCCCACAAGATTTTGCGGACCACGATGGGCTTGCCCAGCTAAAGGCCCACAAGATTCTGCCAACCATAATGGACCGGCCCAGCTAAAGGCCCAACATTCTCTGTCAAATCGGCCCATCAACGGCCTGTCCTAAACTTGTCATCAATGCGGCCCATGGTCACTTTTGGCCCGTTAACAGTCCGCTAAGTAATTGGGCCGAATTACGGCCCTGTGTATTTCCGGCCTGTTAAAGGTCCGGCTTCATTTGGGCCCATTTACAGGCCATCAAAACTTTCGGCCCATAAACGACCATGAAGGATTTGGGTCATATTCGGCCATGTCTGACATTCGGCCTGTTAGAGGCCCACTATAGCTTTGGGCCACTTTCGGCCTGTTGTCATTTTTGGCCTGTTAACGCCGGACGTAAACCATGGGCCATATGTGGCCCAACATCATATCGGGCCCATTAACGGCCCATATAAAAATGACGATAATCTAGCCCGACCGAAGTTCCGGCCTGTTAAAGGCACGTGTATTAGGTCGGCACATTTACGGCCCGTCCGAATTTCGGCCTGTTAAAGTCCAGTGGGTTATTTGGCACAATCAGGGCCCAATCTCACTTTCGGTCTATTAAAGGCCCATGTATTTTATGGGATCGAGATATTTACACCTGTAAACGGCCTATTTTTATTGAGGGCCCAAATTATGTTTAGGCCTGTTAAAGGCCCACAATGGGCACAGGCCTACCAAAAAAATATGAAAGCTTATGCTGATTTAGGCCCATATATTTTTAGTGGGCTACATGCCAATTTCGGCCCGTAATCGTTTTTAGCCCAATTGGAATGGGCCCGATGAATGTTGGCATGTTGGGATCCTACGAAGCTTTCGGACGAATACATTACTAAGATAAACCTACACTATACAAAAATAGCGTCGTGATTACTATAGCCTGAGGCAGCATTATAAATGTTGTATCACAACAAAATAAATTCCAACCATACAACAAAAGGCCTGTTGGCATAAAGTTTACAGTCCTTCCAGATAAAAGCACCATCAGATGTATAGAAGCACAGATCATTTGACCTGAGTGGTAATGTTTCAGGCTGTAGAATCTGATGGAGCAGCACGATCTCCACCTTTTTCCGCCATTGCTCTTGAACAACGAAGCGAATGTCTGATAGTCTAGTTTCAAAACCATTCATATCTTGACGACATTTCTCAACCACTATTCTTGTTTCCGAAACAACGTCCATTAGGGATTGGACTTGTGTCTGGAGCACAGATATATCACTCTGTCTAGCAGGAAGATTTTGTTCAGTAGGCGATTTGGACGAGGTTACCTTGACAACCAACCCAGAATTACGCAGGAAGGTGCTTTTTGCACTATTAGTGGAGAGATACTGACGCACTGCAGCAAGGGGTGACATTGTGCCTGTAGTAGCCTCGTCACCTTCAGGTGGTTGTGGCTGTTCAATCATTTGTTCCATAGCTTCCTGACAGTTTGAACTTGTAGATTAGTGTACCAGATAAGTTACTAATGAGACAAAAACAAACAAAGTAGGTTAAACGTTTATACATAACTTATTTTGGTGAACTACTGTAATACATTAGCATGTATTGTAGTGCCAACTACATAATAAAATCACTTTCGGAACATATGTCCATGTAGCATGCCGACTGTATTGTCTATTTCCTCACATCGTTGACATCTAAGGATAAAGAGACATGGTTTAAAGTAGGATGAACATAATATGACATCATTCATATCATGGGCAAACAGATATAAAACAAATAGGCTATTTTATCATTGTGTGCGCACGTGAACATAACAACTAGATTACAGATCAAGACCAAAAGAATATCCTTCATCTCTTTTAAACCATGTAAGGTGAAATGATACGTTAAGACAACTGTGAATAAAAGTGAACAGAGTAACTGACATTGGCTGCAAACCAAGTAGTTAAATGAACACATCACAGTACCAATCAGTTCAAGGCAGGAGGAGTAAGGACTTACAACAGCGGCTTGAACTGGTGTGCTCATGCCCTTCATCTTGCTAGTGTGGCAATCCTTGAAGATTTGCACTGCATTCGGTTTAGGTTCTTTTTGGCCCGCACGGGATTTCCTCTGTATTTGGAACAAGTCAATATAGATACGATAATATGGCACAAAAAAAGAAGGAAGTAGCAACTACTTACAAGAGCCTCGCATTGTGCAATATAGCTACGAGATCCTATGGTCTGTTGGAATTTCACTTTAGAACGGTTGGTTTTGTTCTTCAAACAGTTAGCCTAGAAGAAGATACACTTGTAAGGCACATACATAAATACAAGTTCAATATGTGGTCTGGTCAAATACATATAGCCTACCTGATACTTTGGATCAGACCAGTGTTTAACGAGGGTTGTCTAGTCTTCATCTATAATATATTCCACTGGAGATGTTTGGGCGATTTCATTGTTAGCCTTGCCTTCAAAGTGAGATTTTATAAGGTGGTACCGATACTGTCGCAGAGCAGACTAAAAAACATGAGTGCATGCTTGTCAAGTTGCATCATCTTTCGGATCCAACTTGAACCTCATCTGTTGAAAAAAGAATGTGAGTCTTATTAGGAGGAATCTAGAAAGTATGGGACAGAGCAAGACAATATTACTAATTGCGATGAATAACATTACTTACAGATAAATGGTCAAGGAAGGTGTTAAACTGGGTATAGTATTTCTCATTCCAGTACTGGATCCATGTTGGGAGGATACGTGCATGACACCTAACGACAACGGCTGCCTCTGATACTAACTTGGCTGACTCTGTAGCATGACGTGGCCTTTTTAAACCTGCCTCAAAATGGATCTCCATTCTTCCTCCTTTAGATTCTGTTAACCTGTCAAGCATTATCCCTGATGTCTGTTTGTGCTTGCGCCGTGGTGCTAGTTCAACAACGAATATGGTAAGTGTTAGTGTACATCAAACCGTGAGGGTACATATAAAGGAGCATGCAACTGCAACTTGACTCGGTCAGGTACCGTCTTGGTGTTGATGCTCATGAGGTTCATCTGATCTTGCCAAGTCATGTTGTGTCAGCGGTGCTTCGGAAGTAGTGTTATGTGTGAAGGCGGCTTGGGAACTGGCCAGTTCCGGAGCAAACGAACGAGTAACTGGTTGAGATGCTGGTACAGTTGAAGCGGATGCTGCAGCTGGTGGAGCAGGTTATATTGTGTTTGTAGATTTAGTCGGTGGACTTGGACCTTCTACTACACTATAAGTACCAGCAGAATCTCGATGGCAGAACCTTTTCCGTTTCACCCGACAAGTAACAGCACTCCCTACTATATTATTTTCCTTGCTCTTTTTTGACTTTGCAATGTCAAGCTGTACCCACAACACAAAAGAATAAAATCACTCTTCAGAACTCATTGATGCATGATACACAAGCAATACTTTGATGTAAGACAACCGTATGAGGATGGAATATGTAAGAAAAACAGGACGGCATGACATATTCATAGCTACGATGTGCAAACTAAGCAGAAGGATTTTCAAGAAAGTAGAAGTAATGCAAGCTAGACACCATATGAAAGATGCAACCAATATTACTCTGCCAAGTTAAAAGTGTCTTGTCATAAGTGGCAATTTGAAAAATTAGGAGTACAACATAGAAATCAATGCAAGATGCAACCACTATCAAACTGCCATGTTAAAAGTGTCCAATCATGAGTGACTGATGCGGGATACACCACATCAGTACTTTGATGTAAGAACATGGAATGATAGATAGATGAAGTGTATTCTAGACATAGAAAGCCATGTCATATGCACATGTATAACGTATAAACTCAGCAGGTGCAATTTAATCAAAATAGAAGAAATACAGGCTAGACAACATATGCAACATGAAACCAATTATCACACTGTCAACTTAGAGCAAGCACCTGCGATGGTGGAGTACGGGAGATGAACTCATCATGTAGACTTGGGACTTCAACTTCATTAGCAGTAGCAGTGGCAAATCTAGAGAGTCTCTGTTTGTGTCGGTGCGAAGGACCACCAACATCCCCTAACTTACTCTTTTCCTTCCTATTTTCTGATATTGCCTTATGAAGTCAAAACCACAAGAAGATGAATAAAATTAGCTCTGCATAACTGGTTGATGCATGATATAGACGAACACTACTTTGATGTAAGGCAAGCGCAGGATAGGAGGATGGAATATATACAAAAAAAGACAGGTTTCATATTCACATGTATGATAGGAGGATGGAATATGTATGAAAAAACAGTAAGCGGAAGGCATTTCAACAAAATTAGAAGAAATGAAAGCTAGGCACCATATGAACATGCAACCAATATCACTCTATCAGGTAAAAAGTGTCTCGTCGTAAGTGCCATTTCAAGAAATTGGAAGCAGTACAAGCTAGAAGACAATGCAAGATGCAACCTACATCACAGTCCCAAGTTAAATGTGTCTTATGGGTAAGTGATCGTTGTAGGTATAAGTTGTAAGCTACGCAGATGCAATTCAACATAATCAGAAGCAATACAAACTAGACATCATATGGAAAACTCAACCACGTATAACAATTCCAAGTAAGAGCAAGCACCTATGATGGTGGAGTAGGGGAGATGTGCTCATCATGTACACGTATGTTCTAGAAACAAGGACACGTGTCATATTCACAGGCATTATGTGTAAAGTAAGCAGATGCAATTCAAGTTAGAAGCAATACAAGCTAGACATCATACGCAACATGCAACCACATATAATAGTGTCAAGTTAGAGCAAGCACATGTGATGGTGGAGTAGGGGAGATGTGCTCATCATCTACACAGCTACGTTGACTGTCCAGCCTTGTGTTGTCTTGCGAATCTTGTTGGGAGGATGGCGGAGTAGAATCTGTAGAGACCCCCTGTTTGAGTTGCTCCGAAGGACCACCATCATCCACCGCCGGACTAATTTCCTTCAGCTATAATGATTTTGCATTGTGAAGTCAAACCGATAAGAAAAAGGAATAAAATTCGCTCTTCAGAACTCATTCATGCATGATACTGACGAACACTACTCGTATGAAAGGCAAACACATGATGCGAGGATGGAATATGTATGAAAAATAGGATTGTGTGACATATTCACACCTATGATGTGGTAACTAAGCAGCAGGCATTTCAACAAATTAGAAGCACTGCAAGCTAGACACCATATGAAAGATGCAACCAATATCACTCTGCCAAGTTCAAACTTTATGGAGTTTCAACAAATTAGAAGCAGTACATGCTAGAAATCATATGCAAGACACAACCAATATCACAGTGGCGACATAAAGGTGCCTTATCATAAGATATAGTATGTACCAAAAACAGGAAAGCGTGTCATATTCACATGTATCATGTGTAAGCTAAGCAGATGCAGTTTACACTAATTAGGAGCAATACGAGCTAGACACCATATGCAACATGCAACCAGATATCACACTGCCAAGTTAGAGCAAGCACCTTGGATGGTGGAGTAGGGGAGCGGAGACTTGGACCTTGTAATGCACTATCAGTACAAGGAGAATCGGTACAGATGCTCCGTTTACGTTGCTGCAGAGGACCACCATCATCGCCTTCCTTACTCTTTTCCTTCCTCTTTCTTGATTTTGCCTTGTCAAGTCAAACCCACAAGAAAAAGGAATAAAATTTGCTCTTCATAACTCATTGATGCATGATACTGACGAACACTACTTTCATGTAAGACGAACACTACATATCACACTGTCAAGTAAGAGCAAGCACCTGCGATGGTGGTGTGGGGGAATTGCGGTGATCAACTAGAGAGCTACGTTGACTATCTTCATTTAGCCTTGCTGTTTATTGAGAATCATGTGGGGAGGATAACACTACACTCTTTAAACGAGTATGGCGTCTAACAGAAACCCACCCGGGTGACTGTCTCATCATAAGTGATTGACGAGGGATACAAAAGAGCATTAGTTTGATGTAAGAACATGGTTAATAGACATATGTAGTATGTATCAAAAACAGGAAGGCATGTCATTATCAAAGGTATAATGTGTAAAGTAAGCAGATGCAATTTAACCAAATTGGAAGCAATACAAGCTAGATACCATATGCAACATGCAACCACATTTGACAGCGCGAAGTTAAAGCAAGCACCTGGGATGGTTGTGTGTGGCAATTGAGATCATCAACTGCAGAGCTACGTTTATTGTCTCCAACGGCTGACACTGCACCCGTTAGAGCGCTGTAACGCTTGGTGCTTATCTTCGAATTACACTAGAGCGACTTCTGTCTTTTCTTTTCTGCATTCATCAACACTGCGTCAGAGTCTGAAATACCCATGCATAAAAAAACAATAGTGTGAGTATGGGTGAAGTGTGTGCACAATTAGTACAGTGTAAAGGTAGCAGATAGCAGGTCGGTGAGAAATAAATGATGGGAAACATATGATATCTCTACAACATGCATGGCACACTAAATTACTACAGGATTCTATGAAAATAACAGTCGACTGAAAGCAAATAGGTCAGTCCATTTTTTCTGCACTGTCCGATGTACAAAGAACGGGCAGATTGCCTTCATCTACCTCCAGCGAGTCAGTGTTGACGATCTTCCTCAAAACGCCAGCGACCACCAGCCCAGTATTCCTCCCCTGCCTGCGCCCTCCCCTCGACCTCACCGCACCGTCGTGCTTGGCACCGCCCCCCGGCCATCCATTCAAGCCCCGCCGACCTCCAGATCAGGCGCAAGCAGCTCCTGCGCCCCACACCTCTATGATAGATATAGATGCGCCGCTCCCTGGGGAACAGGCGGACTAGGTGCTCCGCGCGCCTAAGCGGGTGCTGCTTCTTTTAATTGCGGTTCGACTGACCCTGAATTGAAATCTAGGTGGGCTACTGACCTCTAGCAAAGGTGGAATAGTAAAAGGGAGGAAACCTTGTGCATTTAGTATCATGAAGAAGATGCAGTAAGAAGTGCTCAACTAGTTTCTTTCGTGGGATGAATACGGTGTGAGCGGAGACGTAAGATTTGCATGAATAAGGGAAGAGGAGTACCTCTTTCTGCTGGCAGTGTTGTGCCCTCCTTCTGTTTTTCCGACGATCTTCTTGTTGTTCGCCGGAAACCAGAAGTTGTGGAGGACGGTGCAGCCTTGGACGAACCCATGGCCAAGTTGTTGAGTGTGGTGCGGTGGCCGTCTGTTGGCGGCGGGGAAGCAGATCTGAGGCGGCGAACGACGGTGTAGCGGGAACAGCTCCGGTGCGGTGGACGGTTGCGACAGTGGACCTGCAGCAGTGAGGCGCAGGACGGCGTGGTCGGAGTGGTTCTGGTACGGCGCACGTCGGCGTCGGTGTCGTGGAGGTAGCTCTGCCTCGGCTTCAGCTGCTAAGTCCTTGAGGGCATTGCGGTTGTGGTTGCGTTGGACGACGACGTCGGGGTACCGGCTCCGGCGTGATGGAGGAGGGCGGCTGTGGATTGGCCGCTATGGGGTGGAGGACGGAGGAGGCTGGGGTTTCGTGGCTGGTGGAGAGGGTGTTTTCGTGCCCACGGAGTATGAATGGGGAAACAGAGGGAGGCGGGGAACTAAGGGGGAACAATGTTTCGGTTTGAGACGCGCTTGTTTGAAATTTGGGGAAAGTTACAAACTTTCCCCCCATCTAAAATTTCGGACATATTGCGGGTTGGGGTAGGACAGTCATGTCAGGTGTCCCAAATGTGGGCAGGATAGATTTCGGCCGAGTGCATGGGTAGGCGCCCACGGCGTATGAATGCTTCTCTGGCATCTGGGTGAAGTTACAAACCTACCCCGGTTTAGACCTTTGGACATTGGGCCGATAGGCTACACAGGCCAGAGTCAGAACAGTAATTTCCTACCACCAAAACATTAGTCTCGCGCGGTTTCGGGTGACCAGAGGCCTATTTGGCGCTTCGTTCAATATTTGGGAGCAGAAGCATTAACGTTTTCGGTTCTCTTGAATTGAACTTTCAGGATTTGTCAAACTTCACAAATCTTCACTCTTGAAAATCCTAAAGCTATGATTATTTTGGAATGGAGGGGGTACATCTGAATATACATTGTACACGAGTATATATTAAAAAATATGCAACTTACCTCAGTTCATGCATGGTTCCAGATATAATCTCCTTGGTTGCAAAAAAAGTTAGATATGCGTATGAATATATATAGCATGCTCAAACTCACAACAAAGATTGATGCCCCCTTTTACATCTTACAAATGCCATTATCTCGGGTTCAAATAGATGAATGCACTTCCTATGAATTCGAATCTTCAAAAACCCATTTATGTTGAATTCGACATGTATTCTATTTCGTAGCTAGCAATTTGGAATGTATCCATGCAAGTGACAAATGTATAAAGTGTTTCACACTAACAACATGGAGTGCACTAATTAATGTTTATATATGAATTGCAAAAAGCATCCATTGCCTGTATTTCAAACCGCCCTCACTCTATGGATCGATAATATGAAATAAACACATGCACATGCTAGAATTCAATTGCAGTTGAAGAAAGAGCCTACTCCTGGTACTGTATATTAGTGATAGGGGTGTGTACAATGTACACGTGAATACCAGGCATTGTGCATGTGTGTATACTATCGACGAACTAGCCCCCAAGCTTGTATAACATACTAAGGGCATAGGGTTACAAATCATATATAGTCAGCTTATCACCAATGGGGATAGAGTCCTCCATGACTCTGGTAGCTTCGTGTTGTATGCCGCGTCCTCCACATGGGTCTTCGTATAACACGTCTCGGTCCAACCTATATGTGGTGTAGGATGGAACCGACCCATGAGTCTTCATGTTGACCCACCACAACTAGAAATGATGTGCCCACCACACCACACACGCAATCGGCCACTAAGAAAATAAGCATATACAATAGTACAACGGTATCTAGCTCACGATACGTCTCCATATTTTGTTGATGACACTAACGGACTTTGCATTTGATGCGTGCTCCGTATTTTCTTGACGACACTTACGGTCATTGTATTTGAAGCAAAAGCACGATATGGTCACTGGACTTCAGAATAAGCTCATCACGGTCACCACATACATTTTGTCGTGCTAACCAACATGTGGTTGGATGGTTAGAGGACAGTGGTTTCTCGAGCCCACCAAGGTTAAAGTCCCGGTGCTCGCATTTATCTTGTGTTAATTTCAGTATTTTCCGGCAACGTACGTTCACTGGGAGGAGACGTTCCACTCGACTACGAGGCACCTATGGTGACTTCATAAAATCTCAAGATCATATATGTTGGCCCACTCTCTCGAAGGTGCTCATAGGGGTAGGGTTCGCGTGTGTGCGCTTATAGCGATGAGTGCTTGCGCGTATATATGAGCCCTTGCGTCTGTACCATGTTAAACAAATACATATCATGATTATACGGTCACTGGCTCACCCGTACAACTCCGTATTTTGCTGATGACACAATCAATTGACCAGTCAGCCTCTACATGTACAATAATGCGCTTTACATGGCATTTTTGCATATGTGGAGGAAAGAGAGGCAAGAAAAAAGTGGAGAAGTGGGCTCTCATGCAAGAGCCAGCCTCTACTACCTGGTGGAGCATTGGGAGAGGCAACTATATGGAGGTGGTCAGGAATCTGGGAGACTCACGCCGGTCATAGCGCCACAGTTAAAATGATAATGGCAAGTCAAATCACGGGGCCCCACCTGTCCAGCAGTAACTCACTGTCAAATCACATAGCCCTACGTTTGCAGCAGCCTACTCCCTCGTCTTCTCGCGTCTCTGTCGAACCGACTAGGCGGAACTGCCCCGTCGCCTACCGCGCAGGAAAAGCCCCGCCCTCGACTTTTAAATACAACTACATCTGCTTAAGAATCCAATGATATACTTTTTGTGACATAGTAACTCATATTTAGTTAGTCAAATGGATGACCTAGAACTAAGTGCAGGCCCTATAAGCCGAGACGCCTAAAAATAAAAAACTGAGATGGAGAGGGTAGTTCAGCACGTATCTTTTTAGATCAATATAGTCGGGATTCACCAAGGAGCAAAACCAAGTGGTAGCTGCTCCTGTCGTGTTGGTGTAGCAACTCAAGCAGGGTCAGTCCGCACACGCAATGGTGACACACTTAGCAGGACCCCTTTGGCCGACATGTGGCTCATCCACCATCTTGTTCCACGTGCGATGCACCAAATTACAGTTCGGAGCAGCGGTTGGAATTGGAGGCACCCCGGTCATAGCACTGCAGTAGTAGAAAATGAGCAACGAGGGGTCAAATCACAAAGCCCCACCTTTCCCGCATTAAGCTGGATGAACGAAGCAACCATCATTTCACTCTAGGGCGCAAGGGCATAAAGAAAAGAGAAAACAATGATGCGTGCGGTAGCTACCTAGGGCACCCTAGGGTAGGGGTCTCCACTATAGATCCTTTTTTTATGAAAGCGCCTCCACTACAAATCGGCTTCTCCCTCGTCCTCTTGGGCCTCCTTTGGTTTAGAGGAATCGTGTAGGAATTTCATAGGATATGATTTCTATAGCAAAAATTCCTTTAGATCCCTTTGGTTTGTAGGAATGGAATCCTATTCCAATGGAGGAATTCTTCCTATCCTCCACATTTCATAGGAAAATAAACATTAGCCTAGACTCAATGGAAAAAATCCTATGATGTGAACCAAAGAGCATATCCTTTCCTATTCCTACTCATAGGATTTGAGATACATGTTATCTCATTTCCTATGACTTCCCTATTCCTATGATTTTCCTACCCTATGAACCAAAAGAGGCCTTGAAGAAAACCGATGATGAGTGCGGCGGTAGGGTTTGTAGGAGTACTACGGCGTGCGGGGCCATGTCGTAGTAAACGGGTTCGAGCCGACGCCTTAAATATGTGTCGGCTGCTTGGTTTTACAGGAACGAGGCAGCATTTTGGGTTCGGGGACCAGTGGAGATATAGTATGTACAAAACATTGTGGACGTAGGTTCGACCGAAAGGCAATGATGCATGGGCCCTGCATTTTGATATACCCGGGGCCGCGTGAAATTTGCTACTCTACTCAAAACTAGTAAGGTACACGTGTATTGAACGCATGAGATTTCGAAACCAAATTATGAATAAATACACACTATAGCATAAAAAGCTTTGAGTCATATATGCATGATGTAGATGTTCGTTTAGTTCTTATAGTTCATCTCATTCAAAATCAATAAGTTTTATAAAAATGTTAAGATTCATCGGGTTGTGCATTGTACTCCCTCCGTTCCAAAATAGATGACCCAACTTTGCACTAACTTTGTACAAAGTTAGTGCAAAGTTGGGTCATCTATTTTGGAACGGAGGGAGTAAATCATAAAGTAAAAAACAAATAATGGCAATTCATTTAGAAAAAAATCAATTATGATACAGAAGATTCTAGAACAAAGGAGAAGTGCTTGTGTTTTGAGGTTTGTGCATTATGCTTAAGTTCAACCATGGAGTCTCCTAAATTGTACATGTGGCAGATCTGGTGGAATGTTGATGATATCCAATGGCCAGTAGTGCTCGGATTTGCCTATCTCTGCACTGTCGGGTTAGCTTCATCCAGCGACCATCTTTCAAAGTTATTGGCACACTATATAGTTCTTGTGCCATAGTTGCATGTTTTGGAAAAAAGCTACTAGTGGGTTGTACTATCTATTTAGGAATAGAAGATGTATACATGGAAGTTGTAGGGAAAGAGATGACATGGAGCATCTCAATTCCTATCAGAGGGATTGGAAAAGAGATGTCATATGGTTCACATCATAGGAACTTTTCTATTGAATATAGAGATGACATGTTTCTCAATTCCTATGAGGAGGGATTAGAAAAGAGATGTAATTTGGTTCATATCATAGGAACTTTTCTATTGAATATACGCTAATGTTTATTTTCCTTTGAAATTAAGGGAGTATGGGAATCCATTCATATGAAATGTGGAGTATATTAATCTATTCCTATGAACCAATTGGCTCTAAAGGAAAAAATCCTATAAAAATCATATCATATAGAGTTCCTATGATATTCCTCGACACTAAAGGATGCTTGGAATTGCCGCGGGTGATACGATGGTCTTTCTTTGTAGACTCCTCACCCAACTTTATAGTTACATCTCAAAGATGAATGAAATGATATATACATGGTATTCTACATGTGCAATTTGGTACATGAAAACTCGGTAAAAGTTTGCAAGGTTCGAATTTTCAATAAAGCTATATGCACTGCATTTTGGAACGGAGGGAGCATACGATAGTTGCTAACACTCACGTGGAAGATTTGTGTGTAGGAGGAGTGGTTGTTCTGTTAAATGACATGGCAAAACTGACACTGTCGGATGCCGATCTAACGGTCCTTACAGCGTTCGTCAGGAAAAGGCTTGTGGCGAACGTTTGTCGGATAATGATTTACGGACACATGCATTGCATTGATACGTGCCCCCCTCTCTCTCACGCACACGCACCCTCACGAGTCATGACTCTCCCGAGTCCTCTCGTAGACTCGCATGTCGCACCCACCGTCTATCTGCAGGTAGACGTCACGCACATGTGTGCTCTTCACACCCTACCCTCAGAACTTCTAAAAAACAAAAGACGGCGCGCACATTTTATTTTAGCTCACACGTCACACACTTGTACTATTACTCTTGCGGCGAATGTTCTTTGGGCATAGTATATTGTACTCTCACGAAGAGAAGCGGTGCACGCACGCACTAGTTCTCTCACACCCACTCGCGGGTACACGTAGGAGCGCATTTTTTTGAAGCTGGTACAACAAACTCACTCCACTATATATAAAAGCAGGAGCCTTAGTGCTTGCTTTACTAGGTTTCCTCTCGTTCACCCTCTCATGCTCTCCAGATCTAAGCAACACATAGGTGGCCACACTCTCTCTCAGCTCACGGCTGGTCACAAATCCGGCCGGACAACCTCGACCGGGGCAGGGGTGTAGGTGCATCGTTCATGCTGTCGTCGGCGGTGAGGGAGGAGACCAACGGCTGCCCGCGGGTCCCGATCGGCGGCCGTGTCGTTCTCTCAGAGAGAGCGCCGGCTCGGGAGGGCCTCCGACCCCTTCTTCCGTCCTGCGGTATTGTGGCCAAGATGCGGCCTCCCGACGCCGTCTTTGCGACATGCCGACGACCCTCACGTATATATTCCTTCAAAACCTGCCTTGCGCTACTGCCCCAGCTCCCTTCGTGTGGATCCTTTTCTACTTTCCTCCGATGTTCCAAAGCCACCTAGACTTCTACTAAGGCACGTGCTTTGCACGTATGTTCTGTATGATAGATACTCATATAGCTTCTTTTTAGAGAGAGAAATGGGTACTCGTATCTTGAGTAGATATCATAGTGTGTTTGTTTGCATGATCTAAGGACTATTCTGAAATAAGAAGCAAATCACTTGCACAAATCAAACTGAGTTCCAAGTAAGAATTTGATTACAAGATAAAAGTTGTAGTTTTATTATATGCTGTTTCCTGGGTTCCACTGATGTATAGTTCCAGAGTTGTTTGATGGTTTACATGCATGTTTATGGACTATTTTGTGCAACTAAATAAGTCATTTAGGTTTGACAGACACTCATGTCCTGTATTAGCTTGAGGTATAGCTTATGTATGACCGAAATAAAATATTACACTTTTTTGCGAATAATAAAAATATTACATTTCTCGATGAAGCAGAATAAAACTTTAGCTAGCATCAGCCATGCAATGTCATGTCATGTGAACAGTGTAAACTTTGCAGTATAGCGGCATCTAAAAAATCCATTTTTACAGTAATCTAAAAAAAATAAGTTAGTAGTAGAGTGTTTATTTCCCAGGTGACAACGGGGAACCAAAATGTGCTAGCTATTTGCCAACTTGCCCTACTTGCATGTGAGGAGGTGGCAGCAGTTTCTAGACATTTCTCAACTTCAGTAGGTGCAATCCAGATTCAATGGGGACTTCTTTATTTGTTTACTTGGAGAGCAGAGTCGGCCATGTGCACAAGGAGCGGGAGCGAATCCGGCAGCTCTTAGCCATCAGATCATGTCATCCTTTGTTTGATGGAAGGCAGTGATATGCATGAGAGGGGAAATGAACGGTGGATTTTGAGCCAATGCTTGTTTGGGCGGGAGAACCGAAGATGGAGTGGTAAATCCAATTTCAAAACTGCCGCATTATAGTAGTAGTAGTTTAGAAGTAAAGGTATTTCATACAGTCGACTCAAAGCATTGGTTCAAACAGGGAAGAAAGTGGGAAAGTTGTAGCATGAATCTAGGACTTGGTTCTAAGAGGAAACGGGAGAAAGTAGTAATATATGTCACTGTTTAAATAATCGTATTTCTTATTTGCGCAAACAGGGATGTATGTCTCCATATCGTTTTGGGATGTCTATCTCCGTATCGTTTCTATCCGCGCAATCAAAAGCACACACCTCAGTTTTAGTACAACTGCGCAAAATGAGATGGCTATCCCTCGCTGCCGTCGTCTAACCTCCCGTCTTCAAGGTATCCCTACATTGGTAGTAACTAAGGTAGAATGACCAACGCAATCTAAAAGAAGCTGATTCGTACGTTTTACTTCCTGATTGCAGTGCAGGAACGAGCGAAAACAACTGCATCCTAGTTCAGAATGCACTTTCTACCAGTTCATCCATGGACCAAGGAATAGCTGGCACGGCTACACGACGGTTTTTTGGACAGGTGCGCGGACAAGAGGCATTGTGGTCTGCTTATTTCTGCAAATAGCGGTGCTTAAATTTAGTGGAATGCACAAGCATTTCAGCTGGTCAGTACACTGCATGGTTCAGTTCAGCATTCCAGAGTGAACTCTGAATGGTGGCAACAAGAAAAAACCAGAGTGAACTCCAGGAAATTTAAGCCTGCCGAGAGGCCCTTTGCTTAGAGAGAAGCCTTGCTTATTTTTTCCTAATTTGTAAACCTTCTCACAACTTTGTCTTTTGATGTGAACTAGTATATGTTTGTTATGTTCTATGAATCATTGAGATGTATAAAATTGCTTAACTTATGCTTTTCAAGTTTTTTATAAAGACGAGTTTAATGTGAGTGTTCCACATGAGCGCTGGACTAGCGTGTGAACGTTTGGAATTTATTACATTGTGGCCTCAGTTAACTGCATGAACCACTGTAACAAGATACATAGTTGCTTATATGTCAGACAGCAGATTGTTGATTGTTAGTTGGTCGATAGCCTAGTGTTGAAGCGAGCTGAGCCAATGTGCCGTGTTTTGCACAACTGCTTACAAGTGGGGTTGCACCAACAGTGTTTACAAGTACTTATGTATACGTCGGCGCACGGTTCTCGAACGAGTGCTCTATTTCATGAAAACACACACTGCTCGTATGATAAACCGTGACAACTTATGTCTTACCATGCCATATTCATGAAAAAACTAGTGAGGACGCATCTGTTTCGGCAACAATTACGATGGTTCTCACATGATTCACGGGCACACAAAAGTAGCAGCAGTTCCCATAGACGAATTCAAACAGAGTACTAGCCCCAGAGGGGTCGATAACAGGCAAGGTTCGGATAATTAGACACAATCCAAACTACTATTAAACACTAGCTGGGGCAACTATTTCATGCCTCGATCTAATTTGGGTTGGACACAAGACAGACTTTGCCATGAACATCATCAAGGACGTCCCGCAGCAGCTCAATCCTGTGAACCTTCATGAAGACAACCTTGTGGCCTTGCCACTGATAAACTTGTTTGTGGAGGCATGCCACGTCATCTTCCTGTGTAAGCTTGACAAGAACAGTATTCCTCACAAATGAAGGAGTAGCTTTGAACTTCTTGTGCTTCAGTACACCCTGGACAACACGCATGACAACAGTGAGGCTGGAATACAACTCTTCATTGGTATAACCGCAAATGGCTTCCAAGATCCAACAGCCTAAGAACTCTGTTTTCCCAGTGTGTATATTCAGGTCGTCCGCCTCATAGCGAGTGACATGTACAACCACACAATCCTTGTCTGCATCGGGGCTCTAATTGAAACAGAAACAAATTCTGAATTACTTTTCAGTATAAGAAACACAAGTTATTTAAACCACTACGTATACCATGACATTGAAGCTAATAAAATTTTGCATTATTAATCACCACATACTTCCTTTTCTAAAAAAATCACCACATACTTAGATGAAAAACCACAATCGAGATCGGCAAAGAAGGAAATCACCTTGGGCAGCTCAGC
>NC_041390.1:571829770-571838574 GCF_002162155.2 Triticum dicoccoides | reverse complement strand
GGGAAACTGCTCCTGCAGTGCCATGGGTGCTATAACCTCAAATGGGGCGTTGACCATCTCAGTATCTGGGGTCGCCTCGGTGGTTGCCTCCATCTTCTTGGAGCTCTCTATCTTGTGGGGATCAGCCTCCCACGTCTGCTCCAATATCGGCAGATCTTTGCCTGGTTCTCCTTGGTCCATCATGAAACTGACGAATACTAGGAGTCCACTGAAAGGAAAACACAATCGCAATGCCAATGAAACAAAAAAGAGAGTGAGGATCGGTTACTGCTTTGCAAAAGTTCTTTTTTTCCTCTGAACGAAAATATACCAACATCACGGATCCGCTTACCTTCCCTTCGTTCGGAGAGAAGAACAGTGGCAGATGCAAGTGTTGCCTTTCTTGAAGACGGTGAGGGAGAAGGGGATTCAGTGAAGAGTGAAATGATGGTTGCTTCGTCCGTCAAACTTAGACCGCGGGGAGGTGGGGTTTTGTGATACGACGGCTCGTTACTGCCGCGCTACGACCGGGGTGACTCTCCGCCTGCATACTGCCTTCTAATTTGGTGGATGGCATTTGGGCCCGCGCGCTGCATGGCCCACATGTCGGTGAACAAAAGTATAATGACATTCAGTAGAGGGAGACGTTTCAATGACCTAGGAGGAGCCAAAAGCGGTAGAGTGTCTCCACTTTACTAGTAGTAATTGTTTTTCTGGGTAGCTGTAGAGTGTCTTCACTGTACTAGTAGTAATTGTTTCTCGGGTCCCAAGACAAAACAGCCTATCCACACTAGTAAATAGTAAAATCAATTCAAAAACCTGGGTTCTCTTCTTCCTCCTCGCTCCCACCCACCTCACGTTAGCTTGCTCCACTCGTACCCCCAAATTCCTCACCTCACTCCTACAGAAAACCCCAGCTCCCCTTCTTCCTCACTCCTACAGAAAACCCCCAGCTCCCCTTCTTCTTTGCTCGCACTACAACTAGGCTCGTCATTCACTACTCTGCTCAAATCCGTGAGCATGATGCGACGCCCTCGAGGAAAATGGAGTCAGCTGACCCCAGCGCCAAGAAGATGAGGCTCCCACCAGCGGCGATGCCTGTTGTAGACCCGCACCCGGCAGCGTGGGGAGAAGCGGCGACCCCACCCCCACCGGATCCCAGGAACTCGTAGAATCTTGGGTGGACCGCATCAGTGATCTCCCGGACGCCATCCTTGGGGAGATCATCTCGCTTCTCCCCACCAAGGATTGCTGCCGCACCCAAGTCCTCTCAATTCGGTGGCGCCCTCTACGGCGCGCCATTCCCCTTAATCTCGACTATCGTTAGCTATCTCTCTTCAATGATTTTGAAATCCCCAGAGCCATCATCTCCTCCCACCAGGGCTCCGTTCAAAGCCTCTGCATCCCGTCATGCTACCTGAGCAAGCATACCATGCCCTGCACGGTGGACGCCTGGCTGGAATCCCCTGAATTCATAGAACTACAGCTGCTTGAGTTCTACTATTCCCCTGGAAATCACATACCACATACCGAATGCCATGAACTTGTGCCCTCAGCACCGATGTCCATCTCGGGGTTTTCGTCCTCTCTCCACACCGCCACCTTTGTGCAGTGCTACCTACCAGACAATCTGGTACTAAACCTTCGACTCCCATTTCTCAAGAAACTTTCACTTGTGCGGGTTCGTATATCGGAGGCCTCATTGCACAGCATCATCCACTCCAGTTGCCCTGCGCTGGAGTGCTTGGTGCTTGTTTTCACAGTTAGAATCGGTTGTCTCCAAATAAAGTCGCCTAACCTTGTAAGAATTGGAATTTCTTTTGACGGAAGGCAGCTCATCATCCAAGATGCCCCTTCACTTCAAAGGTTGATCCTTGATTCTAGTTATTCACCGTTGCAAATAACCGTCCTCTCTGCGCCTAAACTGGAGACCTTGGGTGTAATACATGATCTCTGTGCTCATTTCAATATGGTGTTTGGCTCCACAGTTCTTCAGGTACTTTATATTATCATCTACACTTGTAACCATAAGCTGCATTTTAAATTTCTGTGCATAATTTATATATCATCTTGGAGTACACATTTTGTACTAATACTATGTTCTATGCTCAATGAAGAGTTTCTCCATGGATGGCCTATCAATGGTGCTGGATTCTGTCAAGATCTTATATATCCAAATGAATAGTTTTGATCTGAACAAGATTATTGGCTTGCTGTAATGCTTTCCATGTCTGGAGAAGTTGTATATAAAGGTGATAATTTCACGCACATTGGAAGCCTGCATATAGTGTACTAGAATTAACCGTTCAGGTGTTGCTCTTTCGACACTCTTCTTTTAGACCTTAACTGTTTTCAATCTTCATGTCTATTTAGGCAACAGGACGGAATAAGAAAGTTATAACCAATCGGTGGATTCATAAGCATCGGGATTTTCTCACTTCTCATGAGATTCGATTGAAGACAATAACGCTAGAACGATATGTAACCAACCGTGCAAACACAAGATTTGTCACATTCTTCCTGCTGAATGTGAGGTTACTATTGTCCATCAGGCTTAAGTTTATCAGCAGCATGGTTTTGACGGATGGGTATGTCGAAGAGCAAAAAAAGGAGTTTCAGGTGGGCAAAAGAGCTTCTGAACGTGTCGGGCTTCTATTTACAACATATTGTGGTGATAATCCAGTAAATTTTACGACCCAGGATGTTCATTCTATGGACCTGACCGATCCATTTGACTGTGACTGCTGAAAATAGTGCTGGAGTTAGATGTTGTTGCCCTTTTCAATCTGTTTTTTTTGTAAACCTGATGAACAATTAACCTTCGTGCTTTTGTACAGTTTGTAAGCTGGAGTTAGATGTTCCTGCCCTTTTCAACTCGGTTGTGACTGTCATATTTTCTTTGAAACAAGGCAAATGGCTTGCCATTCGTTTAATTTAGAGTGAAATATTCTAACAAATCCAAACCAAGGGAAATAACATCACTCTCGCCGGCTGCTTGAGCTCACTGTGCATTACAGAAGCCAAGTGATTAGCCCCCACCAGCACCCACAAACTTATTTTGAACTAGCACATCAAATGGGCTGTCAATTTTCATAGGAAAGGTTGCATGACCGTGACAGATTTGGATTCTGACATTTGGGACCCGCGAGGAAATAGCTTATCCAAGGTGGTGTCGACTTACTAGCCAGTCAACAAACGATTCTGCCTACTAGCCATTGGATTGACATCCAACATATGTCATGTATCTTCTATCTCTTGTCTTCTTCTTCCTCCAATCGCCCAAACGAAACCACCCCGTCGGCTCCGCCTACTCCCGCCTCCCATGGCTGGCTACGCCTCCGCCGCCCTACCGTACGTACCCTCCAACGTTGGCCAGTCCCTCCCTCTATTCCCCCACACGTCATGTTATTCTTCGGTGACGTCAGCCCCAACACGCACCCGTGCCCGAACCAGTCAACCCTCGTACTCCCCTCCGCCTGCGACTGGACTGGCGCATCTTCAACGGCTCCTGTTCGTTCCGTCCGAGGCCTCACTGTCGTCCTCCGCCTTGCGGCCTTGGTTCGCTTGCCGTGCGCGGTGCACCGCCCTCTTGCGTTGTCAACGTCGTCAACAACCAAGAGGAACAAGGAGATGACTGTACGTGGAGAGGATGACAGTAGGGACCCACCAGCGTCATGGCAGTACGCAAGCAAGTGCCTCTATAGTACAAGCCCAAAAATATGGTTCCTCCTAATGGTTGGACATCTGGGGCTCACGCCATTGTCAACATAGTCAATAAACGAGAGAATTACACTACGAGCGGCTGACACCAGGGACCCAGCAAGTCGCGCAGTTTTTTTTAGGAACAAGCAGTTGTTATTTATACTAGTTTTAGCGACGGATCAGGGTAACAACGGGGTTGTGCGGGGGCTGTGGCCCGTCTAGCCAGGGCTTTATTTATGTTTACCACATCATGAGCCCAGTTGTGTTATTTTCTTGCTGAAAATGGCTAGCCCAGTTCTATTTTTTTAAAAGAAATACCCAAACAAGGCCTACTTGCTTTATCAGCCCTGCTAGGCTACAAATCTATCAAGACGAGGAGAGTTTCATTCGGTTTGCCTAGAAATGGGCTGTACATTTTTAAAACACATCAAACCGGGAATTAGTTTCAATTTTTTTCATTACAAGATCTTAAATTCCATTGATTTTTATGCGTGGATAATTATTTGGATTTTATATTTATATAAATTATTTTTCAAAATAGTTTGAATGTGAATCGATATTTCTGGATTAAAAACAGTTGACCGCACCGAAATATGCAAAATTTCATATACTTTTTAACCGTGGCCACAATATGGGGTGTGATGCTAACAAAAAGAAGATGGGATCCAAAAAATTCTTAAGAATTAGCAAATGGGATGTACATTATTAGAAATAATGGCACATGGGTTGTATGCTGTTTTCCACAGATTTGAGGTTGACTTGCGCGCCTACTACAGGTTGACGCGTATGCTTTCATAAAAAAAGGTTGACACACACGCAACGCCCTGTCAACTTAGTCAACACACAAAAGCAGTGACTGTTGGATGTCCATCCAACGGCTGTCGTGCTTCTTCAATCTCTGCTCTTCATGCTCAAGCCGCTCAAACAAGCGCCGGCGGGACTGCCTGCTCCCTCCTCCCGTGGCCGGCTATGCTGCCGCGTAGGCCTCACGGCCCCACCGTACTCCCATCGCTGGCCTAGCCATCCCTCTACTCACCCACACATGTTGTTATTCTCCGGCGACGGCAGATGAAGCAGTAAACCCTCGTACTCCTCCGCGTGGGAAACAACTGCCGAGTATTCCCTGGCTCCGTGTCGTTCCCTTCCTAGGCCTCGCCATCGTCCACCGCCCTGGTGCTCTCAGCGCGGCCTGGTCAACTTGGTCAATGAATGATATCCATCGAAAGTGGACTGTACGTGGAGAGGCTGACAGCTGGGTCCACGGCCGCACGCAAGGAAATGCCTCCTTATTGCGTGCAAAATAATGATTCCTCCACCTGACAGCTAGGACCCACAGGAAGGGCCTCTGTATTTCGCGAAAAAACGTTCCCCCGCTGACAGGTCGGGCCCACCAGCTATATCTTCGCACGCAAGGAAGTGCCTCCTTATTACGACCAAAAAAATGAATACCCCCTGCTAGCTGGGACCCACCATATTATTGGGCTGACTTGTGGGCCTACTAAGTTGACAGGGACGGAGAGCTTTCTCAACTTAGTCAATACTCCAGTGACTGTATGATGTCCATCCAACGACCATAGTGCTTCTTCAACCTCTGGTCTTCTTGCTCCAGCCGCCCAAAGCAGCGCCGGTCGTGCCGCCTGCTCCTGCCTCTCGTGGCCGGTTGTGCTACCGCGGAGGCCTCACCGCCCCCATACTACTCCCACCACTGGCCAGGCCATCCCTGCACTCACCCACGCCCCCTGTTATTCTGCGGCGACGGTAGCCTCACACCGCAGCCGAACCAGTGAACGCGCGTACTCCTCTCCGCGTGGGCATCCACTGCAACATCTTGAACAGCTCCGTGTCGTCCCTTTCCTAGGCCTCGTCGTCGTCCATCGCCGTGGTGCTCTCGGCGCGGCGTGGTCAATGTGGTCAACGACCGACTTCCATCGAAAGAGTACTGTACGTGGAGAGGCTGACAGTTGGGTCCACGGCAGCCGCAAGGAAGTGCCTCCTTATTACGCGGAAAATAATTATTCCTCCACCTGACAGCGGGGACCCACCGGACGGGCCACCAGTATTTTGCGAAAAAAATCGTGTCCCCCTGACTGCTGGGACCCACCGGACGGGCCACCGTATTTCGTGAAAAAACGTTCCCCCCACTGTCAGCTCGGACCCACCGGAAGTGCCTCCTTATTACGCAAAAAAAATGAATACTCCCCCGGCTAGCCGGGACCCACCTTGCTGGGAGGCTGACTTGTGGGCCTACTAAGTTGACGGGGACGAAGGGCTTTGTCAACTTAGTCAATATGAACGATTCTAGCTCCAGTGACCGTACGATGTCCATCCAACGGCCGTAGTGCTTCTTTAACCTCTGGTCTTCTTGCTCCAGCCGCCCAAAGCAGTGCGGTCGTGCCGCATGCTCCTGCCTCCCGTGGCCGGCTGTGCTGCCGCAGAGGCCTCACCGCCCCCTACTATTCCCACCACTGGCCAGGCCCTGCGGCGACGGCAGCCTCACACCGTAGCCGAATCAGTGAACCCTCATGGTCCTCTCTGCGCGGGCTTCCACTGCCGTGTCGTCCCCTTCCTAGGCCTCGCCGTTGTCCACCGCCGTGGTGCTCTCCGCACGACATGGTCAACGTGGTCAAGGAACGACTTCCATCGGAAGAGTACTGTACGTGGAGAGGCTGACAGCTGGGTCCACGGCCACAGCCCAGTTTTTTTGTGATTTGCCAAGTAAGTCGCTTTGTCAGGCCTGTTGGGCTACAAATCTTTCAAGACAAGGAGAGCTTTCATTCGGCTGGCCGAGAAAATGGCCCATCAGTAATGAGAAATGGGTTGTACATTTTTAAAACATATCAAACCGGCAATTAGTTTCAAATATCTTTTTTTTTCATTTCAAGATTTTAAATTACATTAATTTTTATGGGTGGAGAATTTGTTGGATTTTATATTGATATACATTTATTTTTAAAATCAGTTTGAATGTGAGTCGAAATTTCGGGATTAAAAATAGTTCGGACCGCACCGAAATATGAAAATTTTCATATAATTTTTTAATTGTTGCCACAATATGGGCTGTAATGCTAACAAAAAGAATATGGGCTCCAAAAAACCTTAAGAATTAGCAATTGGGCTGTAAATTATTAGAAATAATGGCAGATGGGCTGTATGTTGTTTTCCACAGATTTGAGGCTTTCCTAAAAAAGGTTGACGCACAAGCACTGATTGTTGGATGTCCATCCAATGGCCGTCGTGCTTCTTCAATCTCTGCTCTTCCTGCCCCAGCCGCTCAAACAAGCGCCGGCGGGACTGCCTGCTCCCTCCTCCTTGCGGTCGGCTGTGCTGCCGCGCAGGCCTCACCGCCCGACCGTACTCCCATCGCTGGCCTAGCCATCCCTCTACTCACCCACACCTGCTGTTATTCTCCAGCGACGTCAGACGAACCAGTAAACCCTCGTACAGTCGTACTCCCCTCCGCGTGGGAAACAACTGCCAAGTCTTCCCTGCCTCCGTGTCGTCCCCTTCCTAGGCCTCGCCGTTGTCCACTGCCCTAGTGCTCTCGACGCGACGTGGTCAACGTGGTCAAGGAACGACTTCCATCGGATGTGGACTGTACGTGGAGAGGCTGACAGTTGGGTCCACGGCCGCAGCAAGGAAGTGCCTCCTTATTACGCCGAAAATAATAATTCCTCCACCTGACAGCTGGGACCCACCGGACGGGCCACTATATTTCACAAAAAAAACATTTCCCCCTGACTGCTGGAACCCACCACCTACATCTTCGCACGCAAGGAAGTGCGTCTGGGCAAAAAAACTATTCGCCCCCTGACTGCTGGGATCCACCAGCTACATCTTCACAGGAAAGGAAGTGCCTGACAGTCGAGACCCACCTGGTCGAAGCGTACGTAGTGTTGTCATTCTGGTCGCGAACGTGTACGTACATACTGGTCGATGTAGAGGCGCGCACGTGTCATAGTAGAGGCGCGCACGTAGCATGTACACGTACGTACAGCGGCCGGGGTGCAAGAAAGAAAATACGGCCACGTATGTGTTCATACGGGCGGGGTCTCGAACGCCTACTCGCGCATACGTACGGCCAGGGCTCGTGTACATGGCTGGGTCGGAACGGAGAAACAGCGTCATCGTCGTGTTCATGGGGAGGCAACGGAATGCGTCGTGTTCATGGGGAGGCAACGGAGTGCGTCGTGTTCATCGGGAGGGCTTGGACGGAACAGGCGATGGAAACGAGGCCTGGAGTACCGCAGAACGAAGGAAACGGCCTTGTGTTCGACCGGCCACGTTCGAAACGGGATCCTGTTCATCGGGAGGGGTCTGGCGTACCGCAAAACGGAGGAAACAGACCTCCTATGGTCGAAACAGGAGTCATGTTCATCGGGAGGGGGTGTGGCGTACCGCAAAACGGACGAAACGGACCTCCTACGGTCGAAACGGGGGTCATGTTCATCGGGAGGGGTGTGGCGTACCGCAAAACGAAGGAAACGGACTTGTGTTGGAGCGCTACGGTCGAAACGGGGGTCCTGTTCATCGGGAGGGGTGTGGCGTACCGCAAAACGGGACTCCACGGGATACTGTTCATCTCCACCGTCGACCCCCTCCAGCCTCCACAAGCTACTGTTCATCCACCGTCGACCTCCTCCAGCCTCCACCTACGACTGTTCATCCACGGGCTCTTGTTCATCCAGCCTCCACCGCGCGCTACTCCACCGGCTACTGTTCAACCAGCCCTCTCCACGGGCTCCAGTTCAACCACCCCTCCACGGGCTATTGTTCATCCTGCCCTCCACCGTCTACTGTTCATCCTGCCCTCCACGGGGTGGTCCTGTTCATCCAGCCCTCCACGGGGTCCTGTTCATCCAGCTCCAACCGGCTCGATCGATCGGGGTCCTGTTCATCTAGAGGCAACACCACGGGGTCCTGTTCATCCACCCCCACCGGGAACTATTCATCCACCCCCCCTCCCCCCGCAACACTCACTGTTCATCTAGAGGCAGCATCGATCGGCTTCAGTTAGCAGCAGTAGCGAAGGAATCGCTCAATCGGGTTCAGTTAACAGCCATCGATCGATCGCTCGGGTTCAGTAACGCGTAGCCTGCAGTGCAATCATTTGGGTTTAGTTAGAG
>NC_041390.1:571810853-571829215 GCF_002162155.2 Triticum dicoccoides | reverse complement strand
CCACCGTCTACTGTTCATCCTGCCCTCCACGGGGTGGTCCTGTTCATCCAGCCCTCCACGGGGTCCTGTTCATCCAGCTCCAACCGGCTCGATCGATCGGGGTCCTGTTCATCTAGAGGCAACACCACGGGGTCCTGTTCATCCACCCCCACCGGGAACTATTCATCCAACCCCCCTCCCCCCGCAACACTCACTGTTCATCTAGAGGCAGCATCGATCGGCTTCAGTTAGCAGCAGTAGCGAAGGAATCGCTCAATCGGGTTCAGTTAACAGCCATCGATCGATCGCTCGGGTTCAGTAACGCGTAGCCTGCAGTGCAATCATTTGGGTTTAGTTAGAGACCAACGCCTCGCTCAGGTTCAGTTAGAGCCAACGCCTCACACACACGCGCGTACGTGTACGAGAGAAACGCACATCGCTCGGCCCCCGACCTCCCACCGTAACCGGGAACTCCCCGAAATTTTCCTCGCCCTCGCTTCTACCATGGTTTTTTCCATCATGGACGGCCCAAAGAATGTCATGCAGCTGCGTCTCTGGCCCGCCCAGGAGGAAAAGCCCATTTTCGGTCATGATTTTTTGTCATAGAAGTAGGAGCCCACCACATCTATGATGATACCGGGTTTTGTCACAATTATCGTCATAGAAGTGTCATATGTATGACAGGAAAAAATTCGTTCAGCCCAAAATGTCACGGATGTATCTTTTTTTTGTAGTGATTAGCAGCTGAGTTGTCAATTCAACCACACCTGGAAACTTAGTATCTGCAGCAAAGTGTTTAGTAGCAAAGTAATATGATAGTAGTGGTAACGGTAGCAAAAGTAATGTTTTTGGTATTTTGTAGTGATGATAGCAATAGCAACGGAAAAGTAAATAAGCGAAGAACAATATATGGAAAGCTCGTAGGCAATGGATCGGTGATAGAGAATTATGCCGGATGCGGTTCATCATGTAACAGTCATAACCTAGGGTTACACAGAACTAGCTCCAATTCATCAATGTAATGTAGGCATGTATTTCGAATATAGTCATACGTGCTTATGGAAAAGAACTTGCATGACATATTTTGTCCTACCCTCCCGTGGCAGCGGGGTCCTCATGGAAACTAAGGGATATTAAGGCCTCCTTTTAAAAGAGTACCGGAACAAAGCATTAGCACATAGTGAATACATGAACTCCTCAAACTATGGTCATCACCGGTAAGTATCCCAATTATTGTCACTTCGGGGTTAACGGATCATAACACGTACTAGGTGACTATAGACTTGCAAGATAAGATCAAGAACTCACATATATTGATGAAAACATAATAGGTTCAGATCTGAAATCATGGCACTCGGGCCCTAGTGACAAGCATTAAGCATAGCAAAGTCATAGCAACATCAATCTCAGAACATAGTGGATACTAGGGATCAAACCCTAACAAAACTAACTCAATTACATGATAGATCTCATCCAACCCATCACCGTCCAGCAAGCCTACGATGGAATTACTCATGCACGGCGGTGAGCATCATGAAATTGGTGATGGAGGAAGGTTGATGATGACGATGGCGACGGATTCCCCTCTCTGAAGCCCCGAACGGACTCCAGATCAGCCCTCCCGAGAGGTTTTAGGGATTGGAAGCGGCTCTGTATTGTAAAACACGATGAATCTTTCTCTCTGATTTTTTTCTCCCCGAAACCAAATATATAGAGTTGAGGTCGGAGGAGCTCCAGGGGGCCCACGAGGTAGTGGGGCGCGCCCCCACCCTCGTGGACAGGTGGTGGGCCCCCTGGTATTCATCTTTTGCAAGGATTTTTTATTATTTCCGAAAAGATGTTCCATGAAGTTTCAGGTCATTCTGAGAACTTTTGTTCCTGCACATAAATAATACCATGGCAATTCTGCTGAAAACAGCGTCAGTCCGGGTTAGTTCTATTCAAAACATGCAAGTTAGAGTCCAAAACAAGGGCAAAAGTGTTTGGAAAAGTAGATACTATGGAGCCGTATCAATGGTATTAGGACATCGGAAGTGTTTCAGGATGCACCGGGTAGCCATCGGGTCACCAGAAGGGGTTCCGGACACCCCCGGTAGGTGTTATGGGCTTAATGGGCCAAGGGAGGGACAGACCAGCCCACAGGGGGCTGTTGCGCCCCTCTCCCTGGTCGGCCAGGCCTAGGTAAGGAAAGAAGGGAGGCCTAGCCCCTCCTGCCTTTCCCTCTCATGGGAGAAAGGAAAGGGGGGCGCCACCCTCCCCTGCCTTTCCCCCGTACCTATATAAGGCAGGGGCGCGACATTGGAGAGACCCCAAGTAGGATTCCTCCTACTTGGGCGCCCCCCTTGGCTGCTCCTCCCTTCCTCCCACCTATATATATGTGGGAGGGGGCGCCTAGCACATAACAGACTATGGCCTAGCCGTGTGCGGCGCCCCCTCCACCATTTACACCCCCGGTCATATTTTCATAGTGCTTAGGCGAAGCCCTGCGGAGATAGCTTCACCACGCCGTCGTGCTATCGGAACTCATCCACTAGCTCACATCTTGCTGGATCAAGAAGGCGAAGGATGTCATCAAGCTGAATGTGTGTTGAACGCGGAGGTGTTGTACGTTCGGTGCTCGATCGGTTGGAACGCTAAGAAGTTCGACTACATCAAACGTGTTGTAAAACGCTTCCGCTTACGGTCTATAAGGGTACATAGACACACTCTCCCCTCTCGTTTCTATGCATCTCCATGGATATATATTGCGTGTGCGTAGAATTTTTTTTGTTTTCCATGCAACGTTTCCCAACACTATCGACCACCAATACAACTCTACAGACACTTAACTTTTCTTTACCTAGAACGAGTATGAAACTAGTAGTACATTGTAGGTGTAAAGGGATAGTCATATTGCTTACCACCAACGTCTTATTTTGATTCGGCGGTATTGTGGATGAAGCGGCCCGGATCAACCTTACATGTCCACGCACATGAGACCGGTTCCACCGACAGACATGCAACTAGTTTTGCATAAAGGTGGCTGGCGGGTGTCTGTTTCTCCAACTTTAGTTGAATTGAATTTGACTACAACCGGTCCTTGAAGAAGGTTTAAACAACAAACTTGATGAATCACCGTTGTGGTCTTTGCGTAGCTAGGTAAGAACTGTTCTTTCTAGAAGCCCGTAGCAGCACTGTAAAACTTGCAACAACAAAGTAGAGGACGTTTAACTTGTTTTTGCAGGGCATGTTGTGATGTGATATGGTCAAGATATGATGTGATATATGTTGATGTATGAGATGATCATGTTTTGTAAAATCGACAACCGGCAGGAGCCTTAGGGTTGTCTTTTTATTGTATGACGCGAAAGCGCCATGTTATTGCTTTACTTTATCCCTATGCGTTAGCAATGGTTGTAGAAGCAATAGTTGGCGAGACGACCCCGGCGCAATGATGCAGATCAAGGTGTTGAGCTGGTGATGATGGAGATCATGACGATGCTTTGGAGATGGAGATCAAAAGCACAAGATGATGATGGCCATATCATGTCACATATTTTGATTGCATATGATGTTTATCTTTTATGCATCTTATTTTGCTTAGAACTGCGGTAGCATTATAAGATGATCCTTCACTAAATTTCAAGATAAAAGTGTTCTCCCCGAGTATGCACCATTGCCAAAGTTCATTGTTTCGAAGCACCACGTGATGATCAGGTGTGATAGAGTCTACATTCACAGACAATGGGTGTAAGACAGTTTTGCACGTGTAGAATACTTGGGTTAAACTTGAAGAGCCTAGCATGTACAGACATGGTCTCGGAACACTAGAGACCGAAAGGTCAAACGTGATTCATATAGTAGATATGAGCAACATAGAGATGTTCACCATTGATGACTACCCCATCTCACGTGATGATCGGACATGGGTTAGTTGATTCAGATCACGTATCACTTAGATAACTTGAGGGATGTTTATTTAAGTGCGAGTTCATTAGTAATTTGATTAATTGAACTTAAGTTTATCATGAACTTAGTCTTAATAGTTTTTGCATATCTATGTTGTAGATCAATAGCTCGCGATATAGATCCCCTATTTTTTGATATGTTCCTAGAGAAAACAAAGTTGAAAGATGATAGTAGCAATAATGCAGACTAGGTCCATGATTTGAGGATTATCCTCATTGTTGCATAAAAGAATTATGTCCTTGATGCACCGCTAGGTGACAGACCTATTGCAGCAGAAGATGCAGACATTATGAACGTTTGGCAAGCTCGATATGATGACTACTTAATAGTTTAGTGTGCCATGCTTTACGGCTTAGAACCAGGACTTCAAAACATTTTGAACGGCACAGAGCATATGAGATGTTCCAAGAGCTGAAATTGGTATTTCAGACTCATGCCCATGTCGAGAGGTATAAGACCTCTGACAAGTACTTTGCCTACAAGATGGAGGAGAATAGCTTAGCCAGTGAGCATGTGCTCAGAATGTCTGGGTACTACAATCGCTTGAATTAAGTGGGAGTTAAGCTTCCAGATAAGATAGTGATTGACAGAGTTCTCTAGTCACTATCACCAAGCTACTAGAACTTTGTGATGAACTATCACATGCAAGGAATGACTATAACGATTTCTGAGCTCTTCACAATGCTGAAATCGGCGAAGGTGGAAATCAGGAAAGAGCATCAAGTGTTGATGGTTAGAAAGACCATAGTTTCAATAAAAAGGGTAAGGGAAAGAAAGGGAACTTCAAGAAGAATGGCAAGCAAGTTGCCACTCCCATGAACAAGCCCAACGCTGGACCTAAGCCTGAAACTGAGTGCCTCTAATGCAAAGGGAATGGTCACTAGAAGCAGAACTACCCCAAATACTTGGTGGATAAGAAGGATGGAAAAGTGAAGAAGAAAAAAGTATATTTGATATACATGTTACTGATGTGTAACTTACTAGTGTTCGAAGTAGCACCTGGGTATTCGATACTGGTTCAGTTGCAAAGATTAGTAACTCGAAATAGAAGTTGCAGAATAAACAAAGACTAGTTAAGTGTGAGGTGACGAAGTGTGTTGGAAGTGATTCCAAGGTTGATACGATCACCATTGCACACTCCCTCTACCTTCGGGATTAGTGTTGAACCTAAATAAATGTTATTTGGTGTTAGAGAATAATTGTAATACTAAAGATGTAAAGTTGATAATGATAAGTGCAACATATTTTATGGCACTACCGTTTAGGTCATACTGGTGTAAAGCGTATGAAGAAACTCCATGCAGATGGACTTTTGGTGTCACTTGATTATGAATCATTTGATACTTGCGAACCATGCCTCATGGGAAAGAATACTAAAACTCTGTTCTATGGAACAATGTAGCGAGCTAATGACTTATTGGAAATAATACATACTGATGTATGCGGTCCGATGAGTGTTGAAGTACACGGTGGGTATCGTTATTTTTTGACCTTCACAGATGATTTGAGTAGATATGGGTATGTCTACTTAATGAAATACAAGTCTGAAACATTTGGAAAGTTCAAAGAATTTCAGAGTGAAGTGGAGAATCATCGTAACAAGAAAATAAAGTTTCTACGATCTGATCATGGAGGCGAATATTTGAGTTACGAGTTTGGCCTTCATTTAAAACAATGTGGAATTGTTTCACAACTCACGCCACCTGGAACACCACATCGTAATGGTGTGTCCTAATGTCATAACCATACCTTATTAGATATGGTGTGATCTATGGTGTCTCTTACCGACTTACCACTATCATTTTGGGGTTACGCATTAGAGACAACCGCATTCACATTAAATAGGGCACCATCTAAATCCGTTGAGATGACACCGTATGAACTATGGTTTGGCAAGAAACCTAAGCTATCATTTCTTAAAGATTGGGGTTGCGGCACTTATATCAGAAGGCTTCAGCCTGATAAGCTCGAACCCAAATCAGAGAAGTGTGTCTTCATAAGATACCCTAAGGAAACAATTGGGTACACCTTCTACCACAGATCCGAAGGCAAGATCTTTGTTGCCAAGAGTGGATCCTCTCTAGAGAAGGAGTTTCTCTTGAAAGAAGTGAGTGGGAGGAAAGTAGAACTTGATGAGGTAATTGTACCTTCTCTCGAATTGGAAAGTAGCACATTAGAGAAATCCATTCCCATGATGTTTGCACCAACTAGAGAGGAAGCTAATGATGATGATCATGAAACTTCGGATCAAGTTACTACTGGACCTCGTAGGTCAACCAGAGCATGATCCGCACCAGAGTGGTACAGAAATCCTGCCCTGGAAGTCATGTTACTAGACCAAGGCGAACCTACGAACTATGAAGAAGCTATGATGAGCCTAGATTTTGATAAATGGCTTGAGGCCATGAAATCTAAGATAGGATCCATGTATGAGAACAAAGTATGGACTTTGGTGGACTTGCCCGATGATCGGCAAACCATAAAGAATAAATGGATCTTCAAGAGGAAGATGGATGCTGATGGTAATATCACTGTCCATAAAGCTCGACTTGTTGTGAAAGGTTTTCGACAAGTTTAGGGGTTGACTACAATGAGACTTTATTACCCATAGCGATGTTTAAGTCTGTCTGAATCATGTTACCAATTGCCGCATTTTATAATTATGCAATCTGACAAATGGACGTCAAAACTGCATTCCTTAATGGATTTCTTAAAGCAGAGTTGTATATGATGCAACCAGAAGGTTTTGTCGATCCTAAAGATGCTAACAAAGGGTGCAAGCTTCAACAATCCATCTATCGACTGGTGCAAGCATCCCAGAGTTGGAATATACGCTTTGATGACGTGATCAAAGCATATGGTTTTATACAGACTTATGGTGAAGCTTGTATTTACAAGGAAGTGAGTGGGAGCTCTATAGCATTTGTGATATTATATATGGATGACATATTGTTGATTGGAAATGATATAGAATTTCTGGATAGCATAAAAAGGATACTTGAATAAGAATTTTTCAATGAAAGACCTCGGTGAAGCTACTTACATATTAGGCATCAAGATCTATAGAGATAGATCAAGATGCTTAATAGGACTTTCACAAAGCACATACCTTGACAAGATTTTGAAGGAGTTCAAAATGGATCAGTCAAAGAAGGAGTTATGGCATGTATTGTGAAGTGTGAAGTTAGGTAAAACTTAAAACATGACCAAGATAGAAGATAGAGAAAGAATGAAAGTCATTCCCTATGCCTCAGCCATAGGTTCTATAAAGTATGCCATACTGTGTACTAGACCTATTTGTGTACCTTGCCATGAGTTTGGCAAGGGGGTTACAATAGTGATCCAGGTGTAGATCACTGGACAGTGGTCAAAATTATCCTTAGTTACCTAAGAGGACTAAGGAAATATTTCTCGGTTATGGAGGTGATAAAGAGTTCGTCATAAAGGGTTACGTTGATGCAAGCTTTGACACCGATTCGGATGACTCTGAGTCTCGATCTAGATACATATTGAAAGTGGGAGCAATTAGCTAGAGTAGCTCCATACAGAGCATTGTAGACATAGAAATTTGCAACATACATATGGATCTGAATGTGACAGATCGTTGACTAAACTTCTCTCACAAGAAAAACATGATCACACCTTATTACTCTTTGGGTGTTAATCACATGGCGACGTGAACTAGATTATTGACTCTAGTAAACTCTTTGGGTGTTGGTCACATGGCAATGTGAACTATGGGTGTTAAATCACAAGGTGATGTGAAATAGATTATTGACTCTAGTGCAAGTGGGAGACTGAAGGAAATATGCCCAAGAGGCAATAATAAAGTTGTTATTTCATATTTCCTTATTCATGATAAAGGTTTATTATCCATGCTACAATTGTATTGATTGGATACTTAAATACATGTGTGAATACATATACAAATACCATGTCCCCAGTAAGCCTCTACTAGACTAGCTCATTGATCAAACATGATTAAGGTTTCCTAACCATAGACATGTGTTGTCATTTGATAACGGGATCACATCATTAGGAGAATGATGTGATGGACAAGACCCATCTGTTAGCTTAGCATAATGATCATTCAGTTTTATTGATATTGCTTTCTTCATGCCAAATACATATTCCTTCCACTATGAGATTATGCTACTCCTGGATACCGGAGGAATACCTTGTGTGCTATCAAACTTCACAACGTAACTGGGTGATCACAAAGATGCTCTAGAGGTATCTACGAAGGTGTTTGTTGAGTTGGTATAGATCGGGATTAGGATTTGTCACTCCGAGTATCAGAGAGGTATATCCGGGCCCTTTCGGTAATACACATCAGAAGAAGCCTTGCAAGCAAAGTGACTAATGAGTTAGTTAAACGATGATGTATTACGGAATGAGTAAAGAGACTTTCCAGTAATGAGATTGAACTAGGTATGAAGATATTGACGATCGAATCTCAGGCAAGTAACATACTGATGGACAAAGGGAATTGCGTATGTTGTCATTACGGTTAGATCGATAAAGATCTTCGTAGAATATGTAGGAGCCAATATGGGCATCTAGGCTCTGCTATTGGTTATTGACCGAAGAGGTGTCTCGGTCATGTCTACATAGTTCTCGAACACGTAGGGTCCGCACGCTTAACGTTCGTTGACGATATAGTGTTATATATTTTATTTGTTTTGGCGACTGAATGTTGTTTGGAGTCCCGAATGAGGTCACAGACATGACGAGGATTCTCAAAATGGTCAATAGGTAAAGATTGATATATAGTACGATGGTATCCGTACACCGGAAGGGTTTCGGGATGCACCGGGTAGCCATCAGGTCACCAGAAGGGGTTCCGGACACCCCCGGTAGGTGTTATGGGCTTAATGGGCCAATGAAGGGACATACCAGCCCACAGGGGGCTGGTTCACCCCTCTCCCTGGCCGGCCAGCCCTAGGGAAGGAAAGGAGGGAGTCCTAGCCCCTCCTGCCTTTCCCTCTCATGGGAGAAAGGAAAGGGGGGCGCCACCCTCCCCTGCCTTTCCCTCGCACCTATATAAGGCAGGGGCACGGCATTGGAGAGACCCCAAGTAGGATTTATCCTACTTGGGCGCCCCCCTTGGTTTCTCCTCCCTCCCTCCCTCCCATCTATATATATGTGGGAGGGGCACCTAGCACATAACAGACAATGGCCTAGCCGTGTGCGGCGCCCCCTCCACCATTTACACCCCAATCATATTTTTGTAGTGTTTAGGCGAAGCCCTACAGAGATAGCTTCACCATCACCGTCACCACACCGCGTGCTATCGGAAATCATCCACTAGCTCACCGTCTTGCTGGATCAAGAAGGCGAAGGACGTCATCGATCTAAACGTGTGCTGAACGTGGAGGTGTCGTACGTTCAGTGCTCGATCGGTTGGAACACGAAGAAGTTTGGCTACATCAACCGTGTTGTAAAACGCTTACGCTTATGGTCTATGAGGGTACATAGACACACTCTCCCCTCTCGTTTCTATGCATCTCCATGGATGTATCTTGCGTGTGCATAGAATTTTTTTGTTTTCCATGCAATGTTTCCCAACAGTATCGACCACAGATACAACTCGACACACACTTAACGTTTCCTTTACCTAGAACAAGTATGAAACTAGAAGTACTTTGTAGGTGTAAAGGGGTAGATTTGCACTAGATGTACTTAGCGAGAATAAAACTATGAGTAATTTGTGAGATAACAAAGTTAGTTGTCTAGTAGAGAGCTTTTTGTCCCTAGGCAATCGATATCTAGACCGATAATCATTATTGCAATTTTATATAAGGAGAGGCACGAGCTAACATACTTTTTCTACTTCGATCATATGCACTTATGATTGGAACTCTAGCAAGCATCCGCAACTACTAAAGATCAATAAGGTAAAACCCAACCATAGCATTAAGTATCGAGTCCTCTTTACTCCCATACGCAACAACCCACTTACTTGAGTTTGTGCTTCTGTCACTCACGCCATCCACCATAAGCGAATCATGAACATATTGCAACAACCTTGATACGTCTCCAACTTATCTATAATTTATGAAGTATTCATGCCATGTTTACAATAATTCTATATGATTTTGGTATGATTTGATTAGAACTAATCCGGACTGACGCTGTTTTCAGTAGAACTACCATGGTGTCATTTTTTTGTGCAGAAATAAAAATTCTCGGAACGGGCTGAAATTTTACGAAGAATATTTTTGGAAAATATAAAAAATACTGGAATGAAAAGATATCGGAGAGGAGTCCCGAGGCAACCACAAGGGTGGAGGGCGCGCCCCATGCCTTGTCATTGCCTTGTGGGCCCCCTTGACTTGTCCCCGACGCCAACACCTCCTATAAATACCAGAACCTCCAGAAATAAACCTAGATCGGGAGTTCCGCCGCCGCAAGCCTCTGTAGCCACGAAAAAATACTCAGGAGCCCATTCCAGCACCCTGCTAGAGGGGGAAACCATCACCAATGGCCATCTTCATCATCTCGACGCTCTCCATGACAAGGAGGGAGTAATTCACCCTCAGGGCTGAGGGTATGTACCAGTAGCTATGTGTTTGATCTCTCTCTCGTGTTCCTGATTTGGCACAATCTTGATGTACCGCGAGCTTTGTTACTATAGTTGAATCATATGGTGTTTCTCCCCCTCTACCTTCTTGTGATGAATTGAGTTTTACGTTTGAGGTTTCACTATTATCGGATTGAATACTATTATGGATTTGAGAACACTTGATGTATGTCTTACGTGGGATACCCGTGGTGACGATGGGATGTTCTATTGATTCACTTGATGTATGTTTTGGCACTCAACTCGCGGATTCCTGATGTGACATTGGAATAATCTATGCATAGGGGTTGATGCACATTTTCGTCCTTGTTTCTCCAGTAGGAATCTTGTGGCACTCTTTGAGGTTCTTTGTGTTGGATTGAATATTATGAATCTGAAGTTGTTTGATGCATATAATATAATTGACCCACGGATACTTGTGGTGCCATTGGTGTATCTAGGTGACATTAGGGTTGATTGATGTGTGTCATACGGTGTTATTTTACTATGGACTCTAGGGTTGTTTGTGACACTTGTAGGAATAGATCAATGAATTGATCGGAAAGAATAACTTTGAGGTGGTTTCGTAACCTACAAGCGATTTCATCTTATGTTCTCCGCGATAGGAACTTTGGAGTGACTTTTGTTGCACGTTCAAGGATTGCCATATGATTTAATTATGTTATCATTGTTGAGAGAACTTGCACTAGTGAAAGTATGTACTCTAGGCCTTCTTTCCAAGCATTGCAATACTGTTTTTGCTCACTTTTGTTACTAGTTACCTTGCTGTTTTTATATTTTCAGATTACAAAAACCTATATCTACCATCCATATTGCACTTGTATCACCATCTCTTCGCCGAACTAGTGCACCTATACAATTTAGCATTGTATTGGGTGCGTTGGGGACACAATAGACTCTTTGCTATTTGGTTGCAGGGTTGTTTGAGAGAGACCATCTTCATCCTACACCTCCCACGGATTGATAAATCATAGGTCATCCACTTGAGGGAAATTTGCTACTGTCCTACATAACTCTGCGCTTGGAGGCCCAACACGAGTCTACAAGAAGAATGTTGCATAGTAGACATCAACCCTACATCGGGGATCCCTCACGCTTGCGCGACACAGGGAACATCATAGGACAACACCAATAATAAAATACAACTTAATCCAATCATGATCATCAATCAACCCATAGGACAAAACGGATCTACTCAAACATCATAGGATAACCACATATCATTGGATAATAATAGCATTGAGCACCATGTTTAAGTAGAGATTATAGCGGGGAGAAGAGGTGTTACACCGCTGCATAGAGGGGGAGAGAGTTGGTGTTGACGGTAGCGAGATTGTTGGTGTAGATCGTCGTCATGATCCTTGCCCGACGGCACTCCGGCACCACCGGGAGAGAGGGGGAGAGAGCCCCCCTCCTTCTTTTTCTTCCTTGAACTCCTCCCTAGATGGGAGAAGGGTTTCCCCTCTGGTCAATGGCCTCCATGGCAGCGGAAGGGCAATAGCCCCTCCGAGACTCTCTCTCTCTCTCTCTCTCCTCTTCTCTTCTCTTCTCTTTCGCGTTCCTATTTTCTAGCCTTTCACCGTTTCTTAAGTATCTGGAGATCCATAACTCTAATTGGGTTGAAATTTTGAGGGAATATTCTCCAAGATATTATCTTTCTTGCGGCGAAAGAAGGGCACCAACCACCTTACGAGGTGGCCACAAGCCCTAGGGGCACGCCTACCCCTTGGGGTGCTCCCTATGAGCTTGTGGGGCATGTGGACCACCTCTCATGCTAATTCTTATTACCAAAAATCACATATATTCCAAAACAAATCTCCGTAAATTTTTATCACGTTTGGACTTTGTTTTATACGGGTATTCTGCGAAACAAAAAACATGCAACAAACAAAAACTGGTAGTGGGCACTGGATCAATATGTTAGTCCCAAAAATAATATAAAATGTTGCCAAAAGTATATGAAAGTTGTAGAATATTGGCATGAAAGAATCAAAAATTATAGATACGATGGAGACATATCATGTACCCACACAAACATTGAGGGTGGATAATAAAGATCACAAGATGTACTCCACAGTTCATACAACATACAATATGGTACTAACATAGTAGATCAATCACACTAGAACTTAGATTGTCATAGAAGCCAAACTGATACCATAATGTTCTTATCTAACATTAGTTCTAGTAGACAGGATACGTAAAAAAAAATTAACACCAAACAAGGTACTAATACACAAGAAAGAGCATCAAGAAATTTGGTTAATGTAACATGATAGACACGGCTATTCGCTGAAGTCATAGCTGAATAAAGTTTATAACGTGACATCTTCGCCATTGCATACAAAGCTAATCTGCTACTACCTAGATTTTATCAATTTGTTGTCCAAGAAGTAGCCCTACATTTGCCAAGTTCATTATGAAATTGCGCATGTGAGGGCACTAGTTTACCATTATGTAGAGCTTCTCGACGGATGGGAAGCATTTCAGCAGCTTCGGCAGTAAAGTCATGTCTATGTCAAGGTTGATACTCAATATCATCTTAACTAAAGGCACCACAAGGATTCTACTACAAATACATTTGCCCTAAACATGCATGGCCGAAGATACGAATTAGTCCAAATCAATCTCAATTTCTGTACAAAAAATAAGAACAAGTAACAAATAAATCCGTAACGACACAGCAAAGGATTCGATAAATTATCTGGTGACTATGCCTTGACCATCTGCTAGCGGTCCAAGTATGCTCGGAATCGGTGGATCCATAACCATGACATCCAACTTGTTGGTATCTCCACCAAGGCGGAGAAATATCTCCAAGGAGGGGCGTCAAGGATGGTAACAAGATCCAGATTTCCCTTGCTAGCCTGACGCAATTGAAACTGTAAGTGTTCTTAGGGAATGGGACACCATGATAAGGGTCTGAAATCCCAAAGTGTCGTTGATGAAGATGTGCTTGAGGTTAGAACACCTAGTGATCAACCGGTGGATTGTGATCCCTAAAGAGATAACATCATCTATACCAAGGATGCGGAGGTTGAGAAACTGAAGCCAACACGCCTGGTAGACTACACTGACTGAAGGAGACAACGCGAAGCAAGCACGAAAAGCGAAGAACACAGAGCCGGTCCAGATTCTAAGGCTCGGGGTGATACATAAATATTGTCTTTCATACTAAAATTTTATATTTATTTTAAACTAAGTGTAACATATGACAATTTCAATTAATATATTTTATCTATTACTCAGTCACATAACAATATTTCCAAATAATAGATATATTATTCATTGTTATACAATTGTAATGTATACATTGAAAATATTGATTCTACAAAATTTAAATGGTATGATTTACCATAACAAATCTCTTTCTTGTTAAAATTTCTTTAAATTAATTTTCTAATATTACATAAACTATATAGTGTGCATATATACTCCTTCCATAAACTAATAATATAAGATATTTTAGTTACAGAGGGAGTAGTTGCTTATCTATGTGTGTGTTTATATATCTTTTAATATTATTGAATAACATGGTAGATATTTCTAAACCATACACGCTAAAAATATTTTATATTGGTTTCTACACTAGTAGGCAAACCTTCTATAGGATTTTGCTAGTAGCAGCATTTGACTAGAAAGAAATGCGGTTGCTAACTCGACTAACTACCAGCAGCATCCAGAAAAATAATGGACGCTTCTAGTATTACAGAATTAGCAGCATTCAGACTATATAAATGCTGCTAGTGTTGTGCACCAAGGGACCTATTTTGTCTCCAAACATCAACAACGTTTAACAAACACGGACGCCACAAGGGGGTAAACTAGCAGCATTCAGCCTACCAGGAACACGACAAAACTAGCTTGCATCACCACAGCAGCCGACTTTGGGTTCGCTCCCCTCCCCCACCAATCTCAGTTAATCAATTCATTATTACATGAATTCTTAGTAGTAACAAATTACATATTTTTTTACACTGATATATATTAGAATTGCATAGGTCATGAACTGGAAGACACCAGATGTAAGTAATTTTCTCAAGCCAATTGCTACAAACTCTCACTCTACAATTGAAGATGTAAATCCAATGGGCTCGGCGGAGTTGCCGTGTGCCTTTTTCCCGTGCCGGAGTCCGTGGGCCGTGGCTCCTGTTGTTGAAAGTTCGGAAGATGCAGGTGATGAGGTCCAGATCGAAGGCGATGGCGACGATGCAAGGTGGAGGCCCTTTGGGTTCGAGGTCCGTTGACTTCCCGACTGCCATGGGACTCCGTCCGATCCAAGGTTGCAGAGGAGGAGCGGCGGCGGCGCGCCAGCGGCACATCTTCATCGACCGCGTGGTCTTTCTTATCCTTAAGGACTTGTTTGTAATTTTCTTATCTTTTGAGGACTGTTCTGGAAGGGTACTGGATTAATATCACTTGATATTTCCCGCAAAAAAATCCAATGGGGAAATAGATGTCACAGGGCAACCTACTGGACATAAGAGGTAATGCTTCTGTGTATCCAATAGTTAATAGATTATTACGATTGTTCATCACTCCCAGTATCAACTGCAAACACGATGCATTTTCAGCAATTAAACTAATCACGATGCATCTTCCAAATAAAATAGGTAACAATTTTGACATCTTTGAAATGAAATGGATAATGGTTTTCTTCGACATTACATGGTTGTATACATTTGGGAGGAAATAACTACAAAGTTCAACGTCGATGAGATTATCGGTTTGTTCGATTAGTCCGGTGGGGGCATAGATCTACATTCAAACTAGTAGAAAGATCATTTTTTTTACTGTAAAATGTATTCAGTTACGTGTTGATAGCGCTATAATATCTAAGGCTTGAAATATTTTTCTGCTATGTGTGTTTCATTGTCTTCTTTGCCCCTCTATGTTGAAATCCTAAATTCCGCTCCTGCAAACAACCTGCAACGTTTGTGGGCAAGGAACGTTGCTAATGTTATAATAAATCCGAGGCATTCCGTCGATCATCCGAGGACCAAGCAATCACATAAGCACGATACCGAAATTTGTTAACGAGATTCACCGATATGGCTACATCCCCAGGGCCTGACTATCGGCGCTCCTCCCCATTGACACCATTACAATACCGCACCCGGTCGCCCTGAACACCGGCACATGCCGCTGGCTTCCCCTGCGTTCTTGTGCTATTATGTTGGCATAGGTTACATCGTGTGTCTACCCCCACTATATATGAGAGGCATAGGATACAAGTGTCCTATTAGGATACGACTCCACATCCTATGTAAACGTAATACAACTCATAGTCCAACTGTAACCTACCTTATACACTATATTCGATACAATTCCAACAAACTCCACCTTGAAGAATATTCTCCATCACCCTGAATTCGTCCATGTATCAAACTATCCATATACATTGGACTTGAGCTTATCGCATGAGTGCCGCTGCTACTCCAAAGACTCCATGTGACTCCACCTGCAACTTGTAGTCCCTTCTTTTCTTGACCATAGTCAACACTCGAGCAAAATTAAGTGCATTGTTACTGTAGTTTGTGCTCCCAACTTCCACCAACGCCATCACACACTGATCACTCACCTGCGTGAAAATAAACAACTCATATATTAGGTGTCACACATAAGAGTTACCTGAACCCAACATCAGCGCTTCATTCTTGACCGCATGTCTGAAACTTGAAGAAATTTCGCCATTGCTTGTAGTCATCCCAAGTCAAATTCGCGGTTGTCTCACCACATATATGACCACCAGAGCCTTGGCCCGTCTCCATGTCTCGTGCATACTGCACGCCTCGCCACTATTACCGCGTCGAGTCTCTGCTATCTCGGCCGAGTCTCAAGGGTCGCGAACTCACACGACTCAATCCCCACGCAGAGTGCCACCGATCATCACCGACCGATGAAGAGTTTCACGCTTCCATCAGACCACTAGGCTCCAGTCCGAATTACGCGTCACTCGCTTTTCCTGCTGAAATAGGCTTCGATTCTCTGGATCCTTACACTGTAGCCCCTCAATTCAGCTCCACCTTCAACATGACTTCATGGTAGATGACCAGTCCACCCTCGCACTCCGTCGACTTCAAGCTCTCATGTGCACCGTCTTGAATCAACCCCGCGCCATAGTCTTGTCGAAGCCACACAAGCGCCCGGGCCTGTGCCACATTTTTTCACGCCCAGAAGCCGATCACCATCAGCATCACCCTCCTATGTCGTCGTCACCGATCCCACCACCATCTTCTGTACCAACCAACATCCATGTCGATCCGTCAGACTGTCTTGTCCGACCCAGCCGAACATATCCGACTGCAACCATGCTCCACCCTGCACCATGACATCACACACATGTGTGCATGTCTTGGACGCCATGTGTATGCATGATCTTCACAATGAGCTTCCAGGCTCCTTTGAACCATATATGCACGTCGCCAATCTGCTAAACTCCTGGTAAAACACCATACGCAATTAGCAATGCATCAGAAAATTGCTTCCATGGAAGCTCTCGTGACTATACCAAGTGTGCCGCCACACCTCCCAATGCTCCTTTTCTGAATCCAATTGCTATCCATGCTAACGTCAATTACCATAGTGTTGCAGACAACCCTTTTTCCTCAAACAAATATCCGGCTGACTTTCTGCACAACGCATCAAGGCACTCACGGCCTCGATCGGCAGCTCTCTTGTGTGACGCACATGAGCCTCGGGCTCACGTGCTCTACCTCCTGCCTGGCGACTACTTAGCTGGGCCTCACGATGCTACGCCAACGCGCACCCCAACAAGCCGCTTCCAGGGGCCGCACCAATTGGACCTACCAGCTGCTTGCGTCATTTCTCTAAAAAAAGCTGCTTGCGTCATACGCCACCGATCTCGCCTATTCCGCTTCCGATTGCTTCTTCTGGTCGACACGCTTTCGAGCTCCTGTCGATTCCATGCTTTTCGGCAACTTCGATCTCTTCTGAGCTTTTACTCGCGATCGCTCCGCGTAGCACATGTCAAACTGGTCTCCTTTTGCGATTTCTTTTAACTTTTCTCTAGATCAGCACGAACTGCAACCTCTGAACAACCTAGCTCATGATATCACTTGTTAGAATAAATCCGATCACTTCGTCGATCATCCGAGGACCAAGCAATTACATAAGCATGACACCGAGATTTGTTAACGAGGTTCGCCGATATGGCTACATCCCCAGGGCTTGACTATGGGCGCTCCTCCCCATGACACCGCTAAAATACTGCACCCGGTCGCCCTGGACGCCGGCACATGCCGCCGGCTTCCCCTGCGTTCTTGTGTTATTATGTTGGCATAGGTTACATTGTGTGTCTATCCCCGCTATATATGAGAGGTATATGATACAAGTATCCTACTAGGACACGACTCCACATCCTATATAAACATAATACAACTCATAGTCTAACTGTAACCTACCTTACACTATATTCGACACAATTCCAACAACTAATGTACACACACATAGCCGCAGATCAATTTGCGGCGCGCTGCTAACATGTTTTCAGAATTATAAAAATATGTGATGCTTGGCGAACAAACGCTGGCGAGCTGTAAACGTATCTCATAATTATTGTGTAACACATTAAATTGTTAACCGCATATTCTAGTGATCGCATACATAATAACACGATTCAAAGTTTATTTTTCAAATATCACTCACTTGGTTGAGGTTCTTGGTCATGTAGAAATGTAGAACATGTCCAAAATTTAAAGTAAATTTAGACCTTGAATTGCAATGGGGGAGGGAGGGAAGATGAAGGTATTAATGTAGAATTTGGGGGAAAAAGTTTATGGCATGTTGATAAACCAGTAATATACTCAATAAATTGTTTGTTCCCTTCAAC
>NC_041390.1:571789618-571810561 GCF_002162155.2 Triticum dicoccoides | reverse complement strand
GGAAATATTTAGTATTAGAATCTTCATCTATCATTTCATTAATTTTTGCTCTTTGTTTCCATTTCACCTCTTCCTAACTCAAGAGCCTGTAAAGTTGAGCCCTAAGCTTCATTTATTCTACCCTATCAGCAGCAGTCAAACCATATGCCTCACAATGCTTGTCAATATTATCAAGTTTTCTTAGAATATATTTCTTAAGCTCTCAGTACCAAGCATTCGTTTTCAATTACCAAGCATTTTGTGTTCCATTTTTCCAGACTAGAAATGTTGGATCCTGCGCTATTCCAAGTTTTAATTACCAGCTCGTCCAACCCTCTCTAAGGGACCAAGAGTTTTCAAATCTGAAGATGGGGTCAGTTTTAACTACATCACTAGTGTCCAACAGTAATGGAACATGGTCAGATTTTTCCCTAATCAAGGCAGAAACCTCAGTCAGGGCATTCTCCTCCCAATCAACACTGCATAAGACTCTATCCAATTTTTCAAAGGTGGGATGGGGTAAATTAATTCCCCAAATATATTTCCTATCATGCATATCAATTTCTCTTAGAGCATTTCCAACAGTCGCGCTATAAGCACCGCGCCAGAAATTTGTGGTTTTTAGCGTGCGCGCAATCGCTAAGAAAGCTCCAGCAGAGGCGCAATAACCGCGCGTGCGGCATAAAGAGTTCTGGCGCGGTCCAAAACGTCATCGCGGGCCGTTTATTTGGTGTGCCGGCTTCCGCGCGCTGCACACTCGAGCGCTCAAGCCGCACTCTCTCCGACGCGCCACTTTCGCCCCGCCCGCGCCGCCGCCGGTGAATTGACCCGATGGACGCCCGCGCCGGCACCCCCCTCACCTCTTCCTACACCCGCGACCCCTCCGCTGCCACCGCCACCGCAAACCCTAGCGCGGGGAGCTTGGCTTCGCCTCCGCCGGTGCTCCTCCAAGCACCGGCATCGCGCTTGGCCTTTTCATGCCGCCACAGACGACCTCGGAAGCGGGTGGCGTCACGTCAGCGCCCGCCGCGAAGCCACGTGCCCCCCTCTTGAAGCTCCCAAATGTGGCGCGGGCAAAGAAGGACAAGGTATCCGTGAAGAAGAACAAGGCGACGGACGGTTCCTCTAGGCCATCAAGGAAGAAGCTTGCAGGGCGTGCAACGGACGCGGCGGCTACCGAAGCGCCGACGAGCTCATTTGTTGAGTCGGCGGCCAACACGCACAAGGTGTTCGATGAACTGCCCCCAAGGTATAAAATTTTGCCAACTTTTTGTTGTTGTTGTTGTTTTTTGAATGCATACATATGGGTAGCTTATTTGCTTCGTTGTATATACTTTGTAGTTTCAATGATGATGCATATATGTCAACTATGGGTGTTGGCTCCAACAATTCTCATTGGTCTCAAACCAATGAGATGCATTTCGATGATCATGAGTTTGAGGTGGACGAGGATGGTGAGGGCATCGTCGATGCACCGAAAGGAAGAGGGGCAAGTACACCATGGATGAAGACATCTTGCTATGCAATACTTGGTTGCAAGTGTTGAGGGATCCCTCCATTGGAGGTGATCAAAGTAGAGATGCATATTGGCTCCAGATGAAGGAACACTTTGATGTACACAATAAAAGTGGAATTGAACGCTCCGGAAGATCTCTTCGCTCCCGGTGGCCGGTGGTCGGCAATCAACCGAGATTGTCAAAGGTGGGCTACCGCACTTAAGGCGGTTAACAAGTTAAACCCAAGTGGCACTAATGATATAGATAGGGTAAGTGCCATTTTCTTCCATGTTCATCATGCTTCTTCTTGGTGTTTGTAGTGCTAACTTGTTTTTTTTGTATGTAGCTCAATATTGCACAAAATTTGTTCAAACGAGAGGAGAAGAAGACCAAGAAAGGGAAGATCAAGAAAGGGAGACCATTTACCTTGCCTCATTGCTATGAAGAATTGAAGGATGATGAGAAATGGAATCCCCATGATGATATCGATGATGATGATGAGAGCAACAAACGCAAGCGAACTATTGATTTGGATGATGATGAGGAGGAGGCATCAAGTGATGACGGCAAGAAAAGTCCTACACCAAACTCGGTTTCATACTGTAAGCCAAAAAGACCGGATAGATGCAAGAAAGACGCAAAAGAAAAGAAGAATATGAAAGGAGATGGCGAGCTCAAAAATGCTATGGAAGCTATTGTGAAAGAAAGAAAGGAAGCGAACGAGGTGAGAAAGATGGCAAGGAACCAAGATGTCACGGCCGAGGAGAGGAGGTTGGCGGCCGAGGAGAGGAGGGTGGCGGCCGAGGAGAGGAAGGTAGCATTGGAGGAGAGGAAGATGGCCATGGAGGAGCGAGCTAGGTTGTTGGAATGGGAGAAGTACTCTTCATGGACACATCTACCCTCGATGAGAAGCAAAAGGAGTACATCAATCTTGCCCGTGAAGAAGTATTGGTCCAAAAAAGAGCCATGGTTGGCAGTGGCATGGGCGGCATGGGTGGCGGTGGCATTGGCGGCATTGAAGGCATCGGTGGCTTCAGAGCTACCATGGGCGGCATGAGTGGCATGGTTGGCTTCGGACCTACCGTGGAGGCCATGGGAGGCATGGGTGGCTTCAGAGCTACCATGGGAGGCATGGGTGGCTTCGAAGCTACCATGGGAGGCATGAGCTTTGCGTCTCTCATGGGAAGCATGGGAGAACCTCCGGGCGGCATGGGCGGAATATCTTCCGGTGTGCCTCGTCACACACCTTCTGTTGAAGATCTTGCCAACACCTTTCGAGCTCCACATGATGATGCGGTGTGCGGTAATGAAGAGGAGGAGGAAGAATCGTCTTCAGATGAGGAAGATGAATCGAAAGAAGAGGTGGAAGAAGACGAGGATGAGGCATGATTGTTGATGTACCATTCGTTTGTGTGAACTTTTATGTCATGAACTTCGTTCAAATTTTGAACTTGGTTGGATGATGTTGTGGGCATGAATTTGAACTTTTATGTCATGAACTTGTTTGGGTGATTTTAAACTATGCCATGTCTTTGTTTTCATGTTTCAAATATTATCATCCTCTCCAAAACGCAACATATGGCAAGTGTTGGCTGCTCGCGCGCGCTAAACTTTGCAGTGACCGCTGGAGCAAGCGCTTCGCGCCACGCAAAAACTCGCGAACAGCGTGCTCCAAACGCTTTTTTAGCGCGCCGGGCGTAGCGCGGCTGTTGGAGAAGCTCTTACACCAGCCTGCTCCATAATGGCATTATATAGGAAACTCCAGTGACCTGGTGTACCAGGTTTATTTTTTTCAGAAGCTTTCTCACAATGTTAAAATCCCCTCCTATTAGGATGGGGTTTACACTATCCTGAAAAACCCTAGACAACTCTGCAAGGAATTTAGCTTTTCTAAAAGGTTGAGCATCACAATAAACTACTACTAAATCCCACAAGAACTTATTTTTGACATCTTGAACTGTCATTTTAATGAAGCATTCCCCTTAATCCTGGGAAATAACATCAAGAGTAGTGTAATTAACCCCAAGAAGCAACCCACCAGATTTCCCTCTAACTGGCATGTGATGCCAATGAAAGTCTCTTCCAGCACAAATCCCCTACAAATCATTTCTAGAGAATTGTTCTCTCATAGTTTCCTGTAATCCCAAGAAATCAACCTTCGTATCCATCACCATCTCTCTCATAAATCTTTTTTTAATTTCACCTCCAAACCCTCTCATATTCCAAAACACCCCTCTCATTTTTTTCTTAGCAGAATGTTCAGACTTTTTATTGCCAATGTAGATTTCCTACACGATTTTCTCTAGGTTCTATTTCTATCCCCATTTTTTGATCTGAGAACATCTTTCTACATTCCTCCCACCCTTCTACTTTCTCATTATCATCACTATCAACACCATCCCCTGCTAGCTCTTCAATATCATGCTCCTCTGTTTCAATCACATGTGCATCATCCCCTGCTGATGTTTGACTAGAAGCAATATCATGATTTTTCTTGTTCTTCCTCAACCAGAGGTCTATTTCGGCTTTCTCAACCATTTTAATAAGACTAATATTATATTCAATCTTGTCAATCTCATTTCCCAAATCCACACCCACTTTCATAGCAACAATTGTGTAAGGAATAATTGGAAGACAGTAATAGGTTAGGAACATCCTTCTTACCATAATTATCCTTCTCAGCAACCCTCTTCATAGCAAGTGTTGGGGAACATAGTAATTTCAAAAAATTTCCTATGCACACGCAAGATCATGGTGATTCATAGCAAAGAGAGGGGAGAGTGTTGTCTACGTACCCTCGTAGACCGGCAACGGAAGCGTTGACACAACGTAGAGGAAGTAGTCGTACGTCTTCCCGATCCAACCGATCCAAGTACCAAACGTACGGCATCTCCGAGTTCTACACACGTTCAACCCGGTGACGTCCCTCGAGCTTCGATCCAGCCGAGTGTTGAGGGAGAGTTTTGTCAGCACGGCGGCGCGATGACGGTGATGATGTTCTACCGACGCAGGGCTTCGCCTAAGCACCGCTACGATATGACCGAGGTGGAATATGGTGGAAGGGGGCACCGCACACGGCTAAGGAACGATCACGAAGATCAACTTGTGTCATGGGGTGCCCCCTGCCCCCATATATAAAGGAGGGAGGGGGGAGGTGCGGCCGGCCCCTAGGGGTGCGCCTGGAGGAGTCCTACTCCCACCGGGAGTAGGACTCCCCCTCTTGCCTTGTTGGAGAAGGAAAGGGGAAGGGGGAAAGAGGAAAGGGGGGCGCCCCCCCCCCCTTCCTTGTCCTATTTGGACTAGGGGGGAGGGGGCGCGCGGCCTGCCCTGGCCGGCCCTCCTCTTCTTCCTTAGGGCCCATGTAGGCCCATTAACCCCCGGGGGGTTCCGATAACCCCTGGTACTCCGATAAAATCCCGATTTCACCCGGAACGATTCCGATATCCAAATATAGGCTTCCAATATATCAATCTTTATGTATCGACCATTTCGAGACTCCTCGTCATGTCTGTGATCACATCTAGGACTCCGGACAACCTTCGGTACATCAAAACACAAAAACCCTAATTACGATCGTCACTGAACTTTAAGCGTGCGGACCCTACGGGTTCGAGAACTATGTAGACATGACCGAGACACGTCTCCGGTCAATAACCAATAGCGGAACCTGGATGCTCATATTGGCTCCTACACATTCTACGAAGATCTTTATCGGTCAGACCGCATAACAACATACGTTGTTCCCTTTGTCATCGGTATGTTACTTGCCCGAGATTCGATCGTCGGTATCTCAATACCTAGTTCAATCTCGTTACCGACAAGTCTCTTTACTTGTTCCGTAATACATCATCCCGCAACTAACTTATTAGTTGCAATGCTTGCAAGGCTTGAGTGATGTGTATTACCGAGAGGGCCCAGAGATACCTCTCCGACAATCGGAGTGACAAATCCTAATCTCAAAATACGCCAACCCAACAAGTACCTTCGGAGACACCTGTAGAGCACCTTTATAATCACCCAGTTACGTTGTGACGTTTGGTAGCACACAAAGTGTTCCTCCGGTAAATGGGAGTTGCATAATCTCATAGTCATAGGAACATGTATAAGTTATGAAGAAAGCAATAGCAACAAACTAAACGATCAAGTGTTAAGCTAACAGAATGGGTCAAGTCAATCACATCATTCTCCTAATGATGTGATCCCGTTAATCAAATGACAACTCTTGTCTATGGTTAGGAAACATAACCATCTTTGATCAACGAGCTAGTCAAGTAGAGGCATACTAGTGACACTCTGTTTGTCTATGTATTCACACATGTATTATGTTTCCGGTTAATACAATTCTAGCATGAATAATAAACATTTACATGATATAAGGAAATAAATAATAACTTTATTATTGCCTCTAGGGCATATTTCCTTCAGTCACCTAGTTGCACTAGAGTCAATAATCTAGATTACACAGTAATGATTCTAACACCCATGGAGCCTTGGTGCTGATCATGTTTGGCTCGTGGAAGAGGCTTAGTCAGCGGGTCTGCAACATTCAGATCCATATGTATCTTGCAAATTTCTATGTCTCCCACTTGGACTAAATCCCGAATGGAATTGAAGCGTCTCTTGATGTGCTTGGTTCTCTTGTGAAATCTGGATTCCTTTGCCAAGGCAATTGCACCAGTATTGTCACAAAAGATTTTCATTGGACCCGATGCACTAGGTATGACACCTAGATCGGATATGAACTCCTTCATCCAGACTCCTTCATTTGCCGCTTCTGAAGCAGCTATGTACTCCGCTTCACATGTAGATCCCGTCACGACGCTTTGTTTAGAACTGCACCAACTGACAGCTCCACCGTTCAATGTAAATACGTATCCGGTTTGCGATTTAGAATCGTCCGGATCAGTGTCAAAGCTTGCATCTACGTAACCATTTACGATGAGCTCTTTGTCACCTCCATATACGAGAAACATATCCTTAGTCCTTTTAAGGTACTTTAGGATGTTCTTGACCGTTGTCCAGTGATCCACTCCTGGATTACTTTGGTACCTCCCTACTAGACTTATAGCAAGGCACACATCAGGTCTGGTACACAGCATTGCATACATGATAGAGCCTATGGCTGAAGCATAGGGAACATCTTTCATTTTCTCTCTATCTTCTGCGGTGGTCGGACATTGAGTCTTACTCAACTTCACACCTTGTAACATAGGCAAGAACCCTTTCTTTGCTTGATCCATTTTGAACTTCTTCAAAACTTTGTCAAGGTATGTGTTTTGTGAAAGTCCAATTAAGCGTCTTGATCTATTTCTATAGATCTTAATGCCCAATATGTAAGCAGCTTCACCGAGGTCTTTCATTGAAAAACTCTTATTCAAGTATCCTTTTATGCTATCCAGAAATTATGTATCATTTCCAATCAGTAATATGTCATCCACATATAATATCAGAAATGCTACAGAGCTCCCACTCACTTTCTTGTAAATACAGGCTTCTCCAAAAGTCTGTATAAAACCAAATGCTTTGATCACACTATCAAAGCGTTTATTCCAACTCCGAGAGGCCTGCACCAGTCCATAAATGGATCGCTGGAGCTTGCACACTTTGTTAGCTCCCTTTGGATCGACAAAACCTTTCGGTTGCATCATATACAACTCTTCTTCCAGAAATCCATTCAGGAATGCAGTTTTGACGTCCATCTACCAAATTTCATAATCATAAAATGCGGCAATCGCTAACATGATTCGGACAGACTTAAGCATCGCTACGGGTGAGAAGGTCTCATCGTAGTCAATCCCTTGAACTTGTCGAAAACCTTTCGCAACAAGTCGAGCTTTGTAGACAGTAACATTACCGTCAGCGTCAGTTTTTTTCTTGAAGATCCATTTATTCTCAATTGCTTGCCGATCAACGGGCAAGTCAACCAAAGTCCACACTTTGTTCTCATACATGGATCCCATCTCAGAGTTCATGGCTTCTAGCCATTTTGCGGAATCTGGGCTCACTATCGCTTCTTCATAGTTCGTAGGTTCATCATGATCTAGTAGCATGACTTCCAGAACAGGATTATCGTACCACTCTGGTGCGGATCTTACTCTTGTTGATCTACGAGGTTCGGTAGTAACTTGATCTGAAGTTTCATGATCATTATCATTAGCTTCCTCACTAATTGGTATAGGTATCACAGAAACCGGTTTCTGTGATGTACTACTTTCCAATAAGGGAGCAGGTATAGTTACCTCATCAAGTTCTACTTTCCTCCCACTCACTTCTTTCGAGAGAAACTCCTACTCTAGAAAGGATCCATTCTTAGCAACGAATGTCTTGCCTTCAGATCTGTGATAGAAGGTGTACCCAACAGTCTTCTTTGGGTATCCTATGAAGACACATTTCTCCGATTTGGGTTCGAGCTTATCAGGTTGAAGCTTTTTCACATAAACATCGCAGCCCCAAACTTTCAGAAACGACAACTTTGGTTTCTTGCCAAACCATAGTGCGTCGTCTCAACGGATTTCGATGGTGCCCTACTTAACGTGAATGCAGCCGTCTCTAAAGCATAACCCCAAAATGATAGCGGTAAATCAGTAAGAGACATCATAGATCGCACCATATCTAATAAAGTACGATTACGATGTTCGGACACACCATTATGCTGTGGTGTTTCGGGTGGCGTGAGTTGCGGAACTATTCCGCATTGTTTCAAATGTAGACCGAACTCGTAACTCAAATATTCTCCTCCACGATCAGATCGTAGAAACTTTATTTTCTTGTTACGATGATTTTCAACTTCACTCTGAAATTCTTTGAACTTTTTAAATGTTTCGGACTTATGTTTCATTAAGTAGATATACCCATATCTGCTTAAATCATCTGTGAAGGTGAGAAAATAACGATATCCGCCACGAGCCTCAACATTCATTGGACCACATACATCTATATGTATGATTTCCAACAAATCTGTTGCTCTCTCCATACTACCGGAGAACGGCATTTTAGTCATCTTGCCCATGAGGCACGGTTCGCAAGTACCAAGTGATTCATAATCAAGTGATTCCAAAAGTCCATCAGTATGGAGTTTCTTCATGCGGTTTATACCGATATGACCTAAACGGCAGTGCCACAAATAAGTTGCACTATCATTATCAACTCTGCATCTTTTGGCTTCAACATTATGAATATGTGTATCACTACTATCGAGATTCATCAAAAATAGACCATTCTTCAAGGGTGCATGACCATAAAAGATATTACTCATATAAATAGAACAACCATTATTAATGAATAACCGTCTCACATCAAACAAGATCCAGATATAATGTTCATTCTCAACGCTGGCACCAAATAACAATTATTTAGGTCTAATACTAATCCCGAAGGTAGATGTAGAGGTAGCGTGCCGACTGCGATCACATCGACTTTGGAACCATTTCCCATGCGCATCGTCACCTTGTCCTTCGCCAGTGTTCGCTTAATCCGTAGTCCCTGTTTCGATTTGCAAATATTAGCAACAGAACCAGTATCAAATACCCAGGTGCTACTGCGAGCTCTAGTAAGGTACACATCAATAACATGTATATCACATATACCTTTGTTCACCTTGCCATCCTTCTTATCCGCCAAATACTTGGGGCAGTTCCGCTTCCAGTGTCCAGTCTGCTTGCAGTAGAAGCACTCAGTTTCAGGCTTAGGTCCAGATTTGGGTTTCTTCTTCTGAGCAGCAACTTGCTTGTTGTTCTTCTTGAAGTTCCCCTTCTTCTTCTCTTTGCCCTTTTTCTTGAAACTGGCGGTCTTGTTGACCATCAACACTTGATGCTCCTTCTTGATTTCTACCTCCGCAGCCTTTAGCATTGTGAAGAGCTCGGGAATCGTTTTATCCATCCCTTGCATGTTATAGTTCATCATGAAGCTCTTGTAGCTTGGTGGCAGTGATTGAAGAACTCTGTCAATAACACTATCAACAGGAAGATTAACTCCCAGTTGAGTCAAGTGATTATGATACCCAGACATTTTGAGTATATGTTCACTGACAGAACTATTCTCCTCCATCTTGCAGCTATAGAACTTATTGGAGACTTCATATCTCTCAATCCAGGCATTTGCTTGAAATATTAATTTCAACTCCTGGAACATCTCATATGCTCCATGACGTTCAAAACATCGTTGAAGTCCCGATTCTAAGCCGTAAAGCATGGCACACTGAACTATCAAGTAGTCATCAGCTTTGCTCTGCCAGACGTTCATAACATCTGGTGTTGCTCCAGCAGCAGGCCTGGCACCCAGCGGTGCTTTCAGGACGTAATTCTTCTGTGCAGCAATGAGGATAATCCTCAAGTTACGGACCCAGTCCGTGTAATTGCTACCATCATCTTTCAACTTTGCTTTCTCTAGGAACGCATTAAAATTCAACGGGACAATAGCACGGGCCATCTATCTACAATCAAACATAGACAAGCAAGATACTATCATGTACTAAGTTCATGATAAATTTAAGTTCAATTACTCATATTACTTAAGAACTCCCACTTAGAAAGACATCCCTCTAATCTTCTAAGTGATCACGTGATCCAAATCAACTAAACCATAACCGATCATCACATGAAATGGAGTAGCTTTCAATGGTGAACATCAATATGTTGATCATATCTACTATATGATTCACGCTCGACCTTTCGGTCTCAGTGTTCCGAGGCCATATCTGCATAAGCTAGGCTCGTCAAGTTTAACCTGAGTATTCTGCATGTGCAAAACTGGCTTGCACCCGTTGTAGATGGACGTAGAGCTTATCACACCCGATCATCACGTGGTGTTTGGGCACGACAAACTTTGGCAATGATGCATACTCAAGGAGAACACTTTTATCTTGAAATTTAGTGAGAGATCATCTTATAATGCTACCTTCAATCAAAGCAAGATAAGATGCATAAAAGATAAACATCACATGCAATCAATATAAGTGTTATGATATGGCCATCATCATCTTGTACTTGTGATCTCCATCTCTGAAGTACCGTCATGATCACCATCGTCACCGGCCCGACACCTTGATCTCCATCGTAGCATCGTTGTCATCTCGCCAATCTTATGCTTCCACGACTATCGCTACCGCTTAGTGATAAAGTAAAGCATTACAGCGCGATTGCATTGCATACAATAAAGCGACAACCATATGGCTCCTGCCAGTTGCCGATAACTCGGTTACAAAACATGATCATCTCATACAATAAAATTTAGCATCATGTCTTGACCATATCACATCACAACATGCCCTGCAAAAACAAGTTAGAAGTCCTCTACTTTGTTGTTGCAAGTTTGACGTGGCTGCTACGGGCTTAGCAAGAACCGTTCTTACCTACGCATCAAAACCACACCGATAGTTTGTAAAGTTGGTGTTGTTTTAACCTTCGCAAAGACCAGGCGTAGCCACACTCGATTCAACTAAAGTTGGAGAAACTGACACCCGCCAGCCACATGTGTGCAAAGCACATCGGTAGAACTAGTCTCGCGTAAGCGTACGCGTAATGTCGGTCCGGGCCGCTTCATCCAACAATACCGCCGAACCAAAGTATGACATGCTGGTAAGCAATATGACTTATATCGCCCACAACTCACTTGTGTTCTACTCGTGCATATAACATCAACGCATAAAACATGGCTCGGATGCCACTGTTGGGGAACGTAGTAATTTCAAAAAAATTCCTACGCACACGCAAGATCATGGTGATGCATAGCAACGAGAGGGGAGAGTGTTGTCTACGTACCCTCATAGACCGGCAACGAAAGCGTTGACACAACGTAGAGGAAGTAGTCATACGTCTTCCCGATCTGACCGATCCAAGTACCGAATGTACGGCACCTCCGAGTTCTGCACACGTTCAACTCGGTGACGTCCCTCGAGCTCTGATCCAGCCGAGTGTTGAGGGAGAGTTTCGTCAGCACGACGGCGTGATGACGGTGATGATGTTCTACCGACGCAGGGCTTCGCCTAAGCACCGTTACGATATGACCGAGGTGGAATATGGTGGAAGGGGGCACTGCACACGGCTAAGGAACGATCACGAAGATCAACTTGTGTCATGGGGTGCCCCCCTGTCCCCGTATATAAAGGAGGGAGGGAGGAGGTGCGGCCGGCCCCTAGGGGTGCACCTGGAGGAGTCCTACTCCCACCGGGAGTAGGACTCCCCCCTCTTGCCTTGTTGGAGAAGGAAAGGGGAAGGGGGAAAGAGGAAAGGGCCCCCCCCTTCCCTTGTCCTATTCAAACTAGGGGCGGAGGGGGCGCGCAGCCTGCCCAGGCCGGCCCTCCTCTTCTCCCTTAGGGCCCATGTAGGCCCATTAACCCCCGGGGGGGGGGGGTTCCGGTAACCCCCCGGTACTCCGGTAAAATCCCGATTTCACCTGAAACGATTCCAATATCCAAATATAGGCTTCCAATATATCAATCTTTATGTCTCAGCCATTTCGAGACTCCTCGTCATGTCCGTGATCACATCCGGGACTCCGAACAACCTTCGGTACATCAAAACACAAAAACTCTAATTACGATCGTCACTGAACTTTAAGCGTGCGGACCCTACGGGTTCGAGAACTATGTAGACATGACCAAGACACGTCTCCGGTCAATAACCAATAGCGGAACCTGGATGCTCATATTGGCTCCTACATATTCTACGAAGATCTTTATCGGTCAGACCTCATAACAACATACGTTGTTCCCTTTGGCATCGGTATGCTACTTACCCGAGATTCGATCGTCGGTATCTCAATACCTAGTTCAATCTCGTTACCGGCAAGTCTCTTTACTCGTTTCGTAATACATCATCCTGCAACTAACTTATTAGTTGCAATGCTTTCAAGGCTTGAGTGATGTGTATTACCGAGAGGGCCCAGAGATACCTCTCCGACAATCGGAGTGACAAATCCTAATCTCGAAATACGCCAACCCAACAAGTACCTTCGGAGACACCTGTAGAGCACCTTTATAATCACCCAGTTACGTTGTGACGTTTGGTAGCACACAAAGTGTTCCTCTGGTAAACAGGAGTTGCATAATCTCATAGTCATAGGAACATGTATAAGTTATGAAGAAAGCAATAGCAACAAACTAAACGATCAAGTGCTAAGCTAACGGAATGGGTCAAGTCAATCACATCATTCTCCTAATGATGTGATCCCGTTAATCAAATGACAACTCTTGTCTATGGTTAGGAAACATAACCATCTTTGATCAACGAGCTAGTCAAGTAGGGGCATACTAGTGACACTCTGTTTGTCTATGTATTCACACATGTATTATGTTTCTGGTTAATACAATTCTAGCATGAATAATAAACATTTATCATTATATAAGGAAATAAATAATAACTTTATTATTGCCTCTAGGGCATATTTCCTTCAGCAAGTTCCTCAATGTTACAATCCTCCTTTCCTTTGTTACCGTCACTCCTTCTCTACATTTCCAAACTCTTGGTGTCAGGCTCACCCCTCTCTGCTTTTTTGACCAAACTCTCAAAAGACTCCTACTCCTGACAGGCATTGTAATCAACTGGCTCAATGTAACCATCTCCATAATCTGCCCCCCCCCCCCAATGCCTCCAATTGCTTGTCAATGTCATCCAAGTTATCTGAAGCTTCATGTTCCTCTTCTTCAACAGGATTTGTTCTTCTTCCTTCTCTCCAGCAGCACTTTGTGGCCCTCCAACCTCCTCATCTTCTGTTGCAGGAGTTCATGTTGCCTTTTAATTTCTCTTTCCAGACCAAGTTTCATCATCTCCACTTCTTTTATCCTATTCTCCTCAACAGCCAGCTGAGCTGCCTATCTGGCCAGGGCCGGCCCTGAGGGGGGGCAGGGGGGCGGCCGCCCCGGGCCCCCAATGTCCAGGGGCCCCCATCTAGGTACGTACGTAGGCCTACGATGAGCGCATGTCGCGCAGTTGGCTAGCCCATGCCCGGAGCCGTCGAATCTACGCTGGGTTGGCAATCAATCACCATACGCAGCTTGGTAGCCCACGCACGAGCACATCCACTCCTTCGGTGAGGGCCCTGTAGTCATAGGCTCGTACGAGTTGATTGCGTGACGCCCGTTCAGTTTCCTAATTCCCATCTAAAAAGAAGTTCTGAGATCTGATTGCGAGTTCACGTCTTCGAGTATCCCCCAACCACGATCATGATCTCTGGACGCGAACGCGAGTCGCTGTTTCACGGATGAACTCTATTCTTCCACCTCTACTCCAGGCCAGTGCCAGATTGCGCCATCACCCAGACATCACCGAGCGCATGCCGCGGACGCATATACAGATCGCGTCATCGCCGAGCGCCGGATGGGACAATCACCGGCAGTGATTCAGCCGATCCAAGGTATTATCATATTCATGATTTTAAACCGCAGCAGAAACAACCGCGGTTGCGCACAATGGCCACTGAAAAATTGCACTGTGATGATTTGCATGCAGGCCAAAATCGCGGGAGATCACCGGCGATTGCAGGAGATCAAGATGATTTAGGCTAAAATTTTGGTGCAAATTTGGCTGCCGCAATTTCCTTTCTCCGGCAATTTTAATAGGTGATCATTATCACTTTGTTTATTGCTAATTAAGTAATTTATCTTCGTCAACATGATGCATGCATGGTTTTTACTGTTAAACTTTTGATGCAAATTTGTTTATTTTCAGCATTGTGTGTATAAATTGTATTTCATATCAATATTGCTTTTTAAATTTATGATAAAAAAATACATACAACAATATTACTATAATTGTTATGTTGCTTACATTAAGGCCCATATATCCCCACAAAAACTATATATACTAAGGGCCCCGATCTTTACTTTCGCCCCGGGCCCCTAAAATCTCAGGACCGGCCCTGTATCTGGCAACCATTTCTTCAGCCAATTGCAACCTAATAAGTATGGTTCTTTCCCCATCTGACAAAGTGAGCACATATTTTTCCTTACTGTGGCTGCATTCACCATGACTCCTCCCTTTCACATTTTCATTGTTAACCACCTTCTCATATTGCATCAGTGACATACTTCCTAGAGTCACACTTGTCTTATCTTGTCCATCCCCTCCCCTTTCTGTTTTTTTAGAACTGCAAAGATTGGAGTTGTGCCATGTCGTCTACAACTTCCGAAGGGCTCCCTGGTTCACCCAGTTTTCCATGTCTCACGACTCAAAGCAGCGCATCTTCGTCTCGAGCAGCTGGTGAGCGCACTACCTTCTAATGACATTGAGTTCCAGGTTTCTTTGGAGGTGCTCGAGTATCACTCACGCAAGACGACCAACAAGATGGTGCGACAAGGACTAATCCACTAGACAGGGGCACCAGTCGATGACACCACCTGGGAAGACCTTGAAGATCTCCACCGGCGCTTCCCACGACTCCAGCCTGGGTGCCACTGCAGATCATATGCCAATGCGACAAGCACACTAGGCGTAAGACGGTGAACCAAGGGCTCACACACTGGTTGCACTCCACAACAGACAAAGCCACCTGGTAAGACATCGGTCGCCTCGGGCAACACTTTCCCGATGCTCCGGGTGTGGACATGTCGGAATTCAAGGAGAGGGGATTGTCAAGGAGTCATCGAGCGTGTAACTAACACTGGTTCTTGTATTAGGGAGTGTTGGATCCTAGTTTCCTCTATCACAGATTCAGAGACCAAATGTTCAAAGTAGAATTCAGAGTTTCTCACTGGACTAATGTACAAGATCATTTTATTGCTATCTTCTACTAAAAGAATAAAAGGTTCGACAGTTATCTAGTGTAAGTGTAATTCTAGGGATGCAAATATGCAACTAAAGGGCGCCCTCCAACCCTTCTTCTTAGTTCAACCAAATGAACTAATTTTCCAAGAGTGAGGTGAATTCTGAAATTTTAGTTCATTTAGTTGAACTGAGTAGGGTCGGAGGATACCCTGGACCTGGAGGTTCCAAATTTGCAAACTCACAGGTCTGTCGGCATGGATGCAGCCTCAGATTGACACGACCTCACGCGCTTAGAAGCCAAAGCAGACCAGGAGTCTCGGCCGCCGGTAAGACGTGACGCCGTCCTTCCCAGGTGCCGGAGCCGCGGCTGAGCTTGCCGTCGCAGCCCAGCACAGCAGGCGCTTCACGCCTCTCCTCCTCGTGCTCCTCTGCGGTGGCCTCCTGCTCGCCTTCTTCGCGAGCTGCGAGCTGTGTAGGTTCGTCGCGGCGGTTTGGGCGCCCCGAAGCGGCGAGAGCGACCTCACGCGGCGGATGGGCCTGCCGGGCAGTGGCGCGGCGCCGTCCCGGCGTACCTTGTCCAGCGCGGCGGCGAACGGGTCGAAGTCCCTGTGCCTTGTGCTGCTCGTGAACGGGCTCCACGACGGCACCATGCATAGTTGCGCCTGCGGGGTAGGCGAAGTGGCGGCGGAGGACGCGGCGGACCAGTCAGCTGGATGCTGCAGCCGCGGCGGCAGCTTCAGAGGGAGCTGCGCGCCGCCGCGGAGCAGCTGGCGGGCGCACGGGCGCGGCTCGGCGCTGTCATTGTCATCGCCGAAGCCGTCGGTGCTGTCTTCGTGGAGGCAGTACTCCTCCCAGGCGGGGAGGTTGAAGAAGAGGTAGAGCGGCGCGCTGTGCGAGAGCGACATGATCGAAGCGGCGACGTCTTCCATGAGCTTCAAACCTCAGACAGGAGATAACTCAAAGGGAGTGTGTATTGGCGCCGGATGTGATTGGAGTATAGAAATGATTCGTATATATACTCAACGCAGCCAGCTCAATGATTGCTCTATCCAGTGAATGCAATGCACTTGTGAACTATACTCAACTTATTGCCACGGCAAGCTCTCTTCGTCTAACGTACTCCCGCGCCAACTCGATCGACCAACGTGACGGCGAGGACGATGGCAATATTTTTTTTTTATCGATGTACCGCGCGTTACCAGCAGTCATGCCGTGATTACCAAACACCCACGCGAGCAGAGGTTGCAGACGAACAAAGCATAGGGCTGCAGCCCCAGAAATGTGGCGCGAAATCTGGAAAGGATTACAGTATTTTATTGGGGACTTTGCTGGCCGATGGTTTCTATCTTATATCTCAGACACGAACAATGTGGTAATTTGACGGACGCGTAGAATGTCGCGTTCTTTCTGCACGCGAACGCAAAGCTTATATTGCTAGCTTCTTGGATCATGGGCGGCTTAGTTCTTGTGGTAATAAATTGAGTTCTTCTTTAGAAATCCAGGAACATTTTCTAAACTCATGAACATTTTTTAATTAGCTAACATTTTTTTGAATTTCAAGAAGTATTTTGAAATCCGCAAACTTTTTCTAAGCTTACAAACATTCTCTAAATTCCTAAGCATTTTTTAAATTCACAAAAAATCAAATCCTTAAATTTTTTGTTATTTACATTGTTTTTTGATAGTTGCGAACATATTTAATTTTTTGAAACATTTTTAATATCACCTCTACTTTTTTTCCAGTTTTTTCTTCCTCTTTGTTTTCGGTTTCTGGGTGGACCAGGCTCAATATAGCGAATGGCCAGCCAATCCGAGCGAGCTTCCTGGGCATGCGTGTTTGGTCGTCCTTCCGCGCCTTGCGCTGAATAGGACCTTCCGCGCATGTAGGTTATTTTGCTGGAGGGGGAGGGGAGAACTGGCTTTCTACTTCGTGCGTCCAGGTAACAGCCCCGAGTTTCCCCCAATTAAAAAATTGATTGTTATCTTATTTTTCTTATCATGCCATTAAAATTGTCAAACTAATTAAAAACTTTTGATAATTTCTAAAATATATTTCTGAGGCCTATCGCAATTTTATTAAAATGCTTTTCTTTCTTTTGGATTTTGATCAAATCAGTTTCTTTCTGGTCTTCCTCTTCAAGAGAGGCCTCAAAACTTAGCACGTAATCTTTTCAGCCCATTATAAAGCCTCCCCCAAAGTTTCATATTATTGGCACGCTTCTAGATCACACCTCTAGTTCAAATCTTATTCTTGCTTTCCTCTCTTTCAAATTCAAATTTAAATCAAAACTTCTGAAATTCTTGGTGGAACTTTGAAAAATATGTCAAAATAGCCACATGCGAAATTTCAGCCCATTTGGAAAATATTTGACTCTCCAAATAATTTTTTCCATTCTCTTTAGTATTTTTCGGTTTTTATACTGGGAAATTTCAGCCCATTTGGAAAAATATGTCATTTTTGGCAACAACCCTAAGCACATTTTGTGGGAGCCAGCTCGACAGACCCAACTCCTCTCTCCCTTTCTTTCCCTATTTCAGTTAACTCGGCCGGTCCAATCCACGTAGCGAAACGTTACGCCCATCATTGTCCATCATCTTCCCAGAAGACACGGCATGCAACACCATGAGCGAAGCCGGTAGCAACTTGGTCCCTGCCATCACCCCCTCCATAAGACTACTCACAGTGGGGAGTAACATAGAGTAGTAACTTACCGATGTTACTAGTCTATGTTATTACCTCCATAGTGGGTAGTAACATATGAGTGGTATCATGAAATGATTCATTTATTAGGCTATAGACACATTGTGCCTTGAAATGTATAATGTTACAGTAACTACCTAAGTTACCACAAACCCCTCTCTCCTCATTAATTAGCTGCCACATAAGCAATCTTGTATTGAAATATGTGATGTTACTAGTGAAGTTACTCCCATTGTGACTAGTCTAAAACCCCCTAGAGCTTCCCTAGGGTTTCCCCCAACTCCCCTCTCCCTCCTGCGCTGCTTCCCACGTAAGGTCGTCGCCACAGAGTCGTTGCCTCAAGATCAGAGCGACAGCAGGAGCACGCACAGGACACAACGTTGTGCAGAAGCTCCGCTACCTCCCCTTCTTCCTCTACTGCCACACTTATTGCAACATAGAGCAAGCGCCCACTCACAACACGACAAAACTTGAGCCGACCTAGTAGCAGGACAAAACTTGAGCCGACCTTCTTCCCCAAGTCCAAGTCGCACATGCATACCGCACGCGGACGGATGACTCCTCCTAGTTTATATACACATGGTCTAAGTCATGTTGGAGAGAGCAGCAATGCCACGGATCGGTAAGGTGGCGCAAGCCTAGATGACCGGTGGGCATCCCTAGGACGTTTCGTGTTGTTTAATGACATGACATGATGATCCCTTTCGTTTCGTTTTCAACGACTGAAATTATTACGTACGTGGCTGGCTGGAGGACCACATGCATACTGGAGGCCAGTAACCTCGCTTGCAAAGGATTGATGGAGAGGAGAGGACCAATATCCAATAATTTGAAAATGAAGCCTTGTTCCATACGATGATGATTATTTTGTTTAAGTAACAAAACTGCAACATATCCAATTATTTAGAGGGCACTACTAAAAGGCATGTTGCAAATTTAACAAGAACAAGAACAGAAGAGTCGGCAAACTAACTTGTAGCATCTCTCGAACCATTGTTTGCAAATTATAGCCTCCGTGCTGGGCGGCAACACAATCTAATCGGTGGAGCAAAGCCTCTCCTCTCTAACGCGTGAATACAATTGCATCTTCTTCATCACGAGTGAATACAATTGCTTCATAGCTCCGACGCACATATCCTATGACGAGAGCCAAATCTCCGACTCCGGTGTCTATGAGATGAGCAGCAAGACGGTCCGTTCCATCTTCCCACATGAGTCGCTGCAAAAACTTGGGATAAACTGCGAGCCAAAGGGGTCCTGGATCTTTCCTTCCTCGGCATAATTAACTCGGTGCACCGCTGTTTACATTTTATATATATACTCCACTAATTAGCACAGTAGTAGTAGTACTAGCTAGTTAATTTAGCAACAGTTGTTGACTCCTGATGTCAAAAAAGGAGGAACAGTTAACTCCTCCCTTTGGAATGGATCAACTCCCTTCTTTAGCTCGTAATTTTGCGCCTGTGGTGTCGGCGAAGTGGCGGCGGAGGACGCGGCGGACCAGTCAGCTGGATGCTGCAGCCGCGGCGGCAGCTTCGGAGGGAGCAGCTGCCTGGCGCACGCGCGCGGCTCGGTGCTGTCACTGCCATCGCCGACGCTCTTGGCACCAGCCGCGGCGAGCTCGAAGCCGCCGCTGATGTCTTCGTGGAGGCAGTAGTCCTCCCAGGCGGGGACGTCGAAGAAGAGGTAGCGCGGCGCGCTGCGCGAGATCGGCATGATCGAAGCGGCGAGGTCCTCCATGACCATGAGCTTACTGGCGCAGGATGTGATTGGAGTGGAAATGATGCTTGAATATATAGGTGAACAGGGCCTTGTTTCCTGCTCAAGAAAATTAGTTTTTTGACCTGAAGTGGTTACGTCGCAGCCCAATGATTGCTATATCCAGTGAATGCAATGCACTTGTGAACTATACTCAACTTGTTGCCTCGGCAAGCTCTCTTTGTCTAACGTAAATAAAAAGTCCATACGTGTGAGCTATGGTGACCAACGTGACGGCGACGACGATGGTGATATATTATTTTTTTATCGACTACCGCAGTCATGCCGCGATTCCCAAACACCCACGCGAGCAGGCAGAAGTTGCAGACGAACGAAGCACTGGGCTGCAGCCCCAAAAATGTGGCGCCAAATCTGGAAACGATGGCGGTATTTTGCTCGCCGATGCTTTCTATCTTATCTCAGACACGAACAATGTGGCAATTCTATCTTTCTTCACGCCAACGCAAAGCTTAGATTGCTAGCTGCTGGGGCGAAATCATGTGCGCCTTACTTCTTGTGGTAACAAATTGAGTACCTCTTTTGAAATCCAGAAGCATTTTCTAAACTCATGAACATTTTTTTAATTAGCTAACATTTTTTTTTGAATTTCAAGAACTCTTTTGAAATCCACAAACTTTTTCTAAATTTAAAAACATTTTTTTATTTTGAAGAACTATTTTGAAATACACAAAGTTTTTCTAAATTTACAAACTGTTTCTAAATCCCTAAGCATTTTTAAATTCACAAAAAAAATCAAATACACAAATATTTTTGTTATTTGCATTGTTTTTAGATAGTTGTGAACATGTTTAATTTTTTTGGAACATTTTAAATATCACCTCTACTTTTTTTCAGTTTTCATTCCTCTTTGTTTTCTTCTTTGCTTCTTCGGGTGAGCCAAGGCTCAATACGGCGACTGGCCAGCCAATCCAAGCGAGCTTCCAGGGCATGCGTGTTTGGTCGTCCTTCGACGCATTGCGCCTCATCTTCAACCAGATGTCGGGACCGGCGGCGATCACTACCTCTACGCCCACGCCCACGACTACATGTGCGCCTACGTCAACGCCAACGCCGAGCACTGAAGTTGTTTCCCCAATGCCGCCGCTGCCGCCGACCTCGGCCAGCCCTACGGCAGAGGAGCCGCCATTTGAGTTCCATGTCTATGGTTCCTACCCTTTTGATCGTCGGATCTTGGCTATGTTCAACCGTCGACCCGTGGCATGATGATCGCCGAACTTGTGTCTTTTTTGGTAGCGGAAAAGTGAACTTTGAATTTTGTTGCTTTTGGGGGCCGAAACCTGAAGGCGCG
>NC_041390.1:571780443-571789138 GCF_002162155.2 Triticum dicoccoides | reverse complement strand
GCCGCAAACGCCTAACGCCCTTTGCCGGGTGCGCTCGGGGGGCCAAACGGCTGGAGATGCTCTAAGCAAATTAATTAACACTGGGAGGAACTCAGTCGGCAATGACCCTATTATATAGCTCAAAAATGTATATGTAACAGCGGAAATGATAGCACTTGGAGATTTTAGGATGCGGTGGCGACTTGGCGTTCGTGCTATAGTTTGGCTTTTAGTGGGCTTTTGGTCGACGGTTGAGACATGAGCACCACATCCAACGCGCTTTCATCCTGTCCGCGACGTATGTATACCAAATACTAGCATCTTGCAAGTAATCGCTAACGGAATTCATAAGAATGCAGAGGACAAATCCCGTGCCTAGCTGCCAGTTCGTCCCGTAGCGTGGAAAAGGCAAAGGAAGGCGTAGATCCACGTGCAGCAGCCAGCAAGCAGCCAAGCGGCTTGCGGTATGCCCACACGAAACCGCAACAGAATCGCCGAAGCATCGCAGCAGAGTCGGCGACGGACGCAGGCCAAGCAGGCAAGCAAAGGTAGCGAGGCGGGCACGCCTCCCCTTCCGCGCCTCGGCTACGCTCCAAACCGCCGAACCGAACGAGCACAGCACCCACCACCCGGAAAAAATCCTATAAATCAATCGACGAACCCCGTCGACAGGCAACAACCCATCGAAATCCTATAACTCCTCCTCTTCCTTGTCCATCTCCGGCAGCAAGCCAGCAATCTGCGCAGCAAGGAAAGAAGGGAGGTTCTTGGATTGGTTCTGCCGCGAAGATGGTGGCGCCCATGGTGATCGCGTCGGCGGGGCTCGGGATGCTGGCGGGCGTGGCGATGGCGAACCGGACGACCGGGGACGGGCTGCCTGCGGCGTCCAGGTGGGACGCGCGGCCACGCTGCTCCACGTGCAGCGGCACCGGCCGGGAGGAGTGCCTCTGCAGCCGTTGGTCCGACGGCGACGTCGGCTGCGGGACGTGCTCCGGCTCCGGCCGCAAGCGGTGCCGCAGCTGCGGAGGCTCTGGCACCGGCCGGCAGCTCCCGGTGCGGCTCATCGCCCAGCAGCAGAAGCTGCCGACGATCGCGCCCGGGCGACGCGGAAACTGAAACTGACATTCCTCGGTTTCCCGGAGTAAATCAGAAGTGCAATTAGGCAGAACACAACACACATGAGCATGAGTGTACAGGCAACATGTTCGTTCCTGTGGATGTACACGTCTCCTTCAAGACGTAGGAGTACTAGTTATGCATAAAACATGTTTAGAGCTCCTTTGATTCAAAGGAATTTTATAGAAATCTAGACAATTTATATCCTTAGGAATCTTTCATGCGTTCCAGTTTGATTCAGATGATTGCAATTCTTTGGAATTTTTCCTTTGGATTTGCATTCTATTTTGGAGGAAAATTTCCTTCCGCTCAATCCCTTTGTAAGAATTCCATCATTTTTCCTATGCTATCAAGAACTCCTTCATCCAAATTCATGTAGTTCTTTAATTCCATGGGATTCAAAAGGACGCGACACTTTAGACATACAACTTTTTATTCGAATCTTGTGCATCAAGGAGAGCCTTAACATTAGTGATCAAGTATTCGCAGCTCCTCAGGTATACACCTAGTAACTGAAGCGGCGGTGGCTAGGAAATCGTCTCCCTGGAATCTATTGGTGAGCCTATGGATTCGCCTCCCCTGCATGTTGCAAGGGTGACACTTGGGCAAATTGCAATGGTTTATCTTCGGTTTGGTCTTTTAGGCTCTGATCGTCCTCGGTTTCACCGTCGGGATAGACGTTAGAAAAGTTCTGACGTAGGTTTTTGTTGTATCCTTGGGTCGACCAGGTTTGAGTTTCTCGTCGTACATTGACGACGGCGAGATCAGATGTCAAACATAGCAAATTGATTCAATGCTTAAATGGTGGCGACTATGGCTCTGGGGTGCCAGTCCTATGGGGCACGTGCGTAGAGACTTCCTGGCTATCATCTACAAGGTTGTGCCGGCTCTAGTAGGGGAGTGGAGGCAATGGCTTCTCAACGGCCAGCTCTGCCAGCGGTAGTGCTCTTTCGGTGGTCCAGGGAGCAAAGGGCGATGTAGTTTCTATTATGATTTGGGTGCCTTGTACTTCTGGTGAAGCTTCTATAATAGATTTGTGTCCTTTGGGCAAAAAATTAGACCCTTACTGGTCAACGTAGCTTATTTTGTGCGTACTCGGGGTATTGAAGAACATTGTGATATAAAATGTTTTCCACTTGTTTTAAAACTTGCATTTTAGTCCAAATCATGTGCATGTCATGTGGAAGTCTAATTTATACATTACATTTTCAATTGAGAAAATGTGTTTTTCCATATTTGAACTTATCATTGTCGTGTGTGCGAACACAACACCACTCTAGGTTTTGACATCTCACTTTTACCATTGTTATCCTTTGACAATGTATCACAAATGTCATTCCGTGGCAAAAGCAATTTTTTTTATTTCACTTTTGCCACTCTTAGCTTTTAACAATTATCACAATTGCAACTCTAGAAATTTTGCTTTTGCTACGAAATGAAAATTGTGATGTATTGTCAAAACCTGAGAGTGGAAAAAGTGAGATGTCAAATTCGAGAGTCGCGTAACCAAAGTGGGCAAAACCTAGAGTGGCAAAAGCAAAGTTTTCTCTTTTTTGGTTCAGCGAGGGGCAAAGAGACGCACGAATCCTACCACTACGATCCTAAGCTGAAATGTGTGCCGTGTGATTATCTCTATGCGAGCTACGCGTGGGAGTGCAAGTGATTTATAATGGATTCTCAACACACAGAAGCAGGAAAAATGCAGGAATAGAGTGTCATGTCCTATTGCATCCTAGTATTATAAAGCTAAATAATTGAAGATTGTTTGATAGCATAGAGAAAACAATAGAATTCTACTAAGATATTTGAGTGGACGGAAATTTTCCTTCAAAATGGAGCACAAGTGAGTCATGTGGAAAAGTACCTAGGGATTGCCACTGAGGAAAAATTCCAAGGGTTCGAATCCTACATAATTCGTTTGAATCAAAGGAGTGTGTGTTTGTGCAGTATTTACCATGACCGCCATGTTTTCGCGCAAAGGCTATATCTAGCTTATTGCAAAACATACGCCACACTCTCCTCTAGTGTTCCTGACTTGGCCATGGCCTAGTAGCAGTCTTTTTTCTTCCTTTTTTTTATCCGAAGGTATTAGTTGTCTCTGGTTCCTGCTCACAATCTTCTAAAGAGTGATGTGTCCCTCCAACATGGCCGTTTCTTGTGGCTTCTTCAGCCATGGGATCACTCTACTGTACCCCTTTTCATATAGCAACAAAATGACCGTGTGATCCCCAAAAAGTAGTCTCTGGTTTTTTCTAGACCGCATTTACCCGGTTTTCCATGTTTCTGTTTTCCCCGTTTTTACCTTATTAAGTTTTCTCTACTTTCTTTTTAAAATATTTTTCTAAAAATTACATGATTTTTTATAAAATGCGTGAAACCTTTGTAACATGATTAAAATGTGTGAGCATCTTCAAATATTACGCAAACATTATGTGAAAATATGTGAATACTTTTAAAATTTGCATGAATATTTTAAAAATGCGTGATTTTGAAAAATTGCATGAACACTTTTTAAACATGTCGAAATTTCTTCAAAAATATGCAATATTTTTCTAAATTATGTGAACATTTAAAAAATATGTGAAATCTTTTATAAAATTAAGAAGGAAAATTTTGTTTTTGCCACTCTAGCTTTTGTCAATTTTTCTTATGCCACTCTAAAATTTGACGTTTCACTTTTGCCACTCTTAGATTTTGATAATTATGATAATGTGTCATAATTACCACTCTAAAATGTTTGCTTTTACTATGAAATGGCAAATGTGAATATTTAAATAAAGTTTTCATATTTGTGATGTAGCAAACATGATGCACAGATCGTCTGCATATATTGGAGAAAGTTATAAAATAATCTTTACTGTGAAAACAGTAAATGAAAACTTCCATTTTAACACGCAATTCACTGCAATCGGAAAATATATTTCAAACCTTTTGATTTCATTGCTTCAATGGTACTATATCTACAATCTTAGGCAAAGCCTCTCCAGAAGCAAGGGATGATCCCTAGCGGTACCCAGTAATCAACGCGGGAAGGAACCCAGTAGGCAATGACCCCATTACAGCTCAGTGTATATACGACAGCGAAAAATATAGCACTTGGGGATTTTAGGATGCGGTGGCGATGTGGCGTTTGTGCTATTGTTTGGCTGTTAGTGAGCTTTTGGTCGACGGTTGAGACATGCATACGCGCTTCCATCCTGTCCGCGACGTATACCAAACAGTATGTTGCAACTATGAGTAATCGTTAACGGAATTCATAAGAATGCAGAGGACAAACCCTGTGCCTAGCTGCGAATTCGTCCCGTAGCGTGGAAACGGCAAAGGAGCATGTAAATCCACGTGTAGCTGCGAATCCCATGGCTTGCAGTACACACGCACGAATCAGAAACAGAATCGCCGAGACATCGTAAGCAGAGTATAGGCGACACGCCATCCCTTCCGCGCCACGGCTACCCTCCAAGCTGCCAGACTAAACGAGCCCAGCACCCACCACCCGAAAAAGTCCTATAAATCAACCGACGCGCCCCGTTCACAGGCACCCATCCAAATCTTTTCTTCCACTCCTACCAGCACGATACGGCAAGAAAGGTTCTTGGATTGGTGATGGTGGCGCCCATGGTGATCGCGGCGGCGGGGCTCGGGATGCTGGCGGGCGTGGCGACGGCGAACCGGACGACGGGCGACGGGCTGCCGGCGGCGTCCAGGTGGGACACACGGCCCCGTTGCTCTACGTGCCGCGGCACCGGCCGGGAGGAGTGCCTCTGCAGCCGTTGGTCCGATGGCGACGTCGGCTGCGGGACGTGCTCCGGCTCCGGACGCAAGCGGTGCCGCAGCTGCGGAGGCTCTGGCACCGGCCGCCAGCTCCCGGCGCGACTCATCGTCCAGCAGAAGAAGCTGCCGACCGCGCACGGGCGCCGCGGAGACGACAACTGATGTTCATAGGTCTCCCGGAGGGAATCAGAAGTGCAGTTAGGCAGAACGTAACACATCAGTGTGTATGCAACATGTTCATTACTGTGGATGTACACGTCCCTTCAAGACGTACTACTAGTTATGCACAAAACGTGTTTAGAGCTCCTTTGATTCACGGGAATTTTTTAGGACTTTAGAGGATATAAATCCTTAGGAATCTTTTCATGCGTTGCAGTTTGATTCACATGATTGCAATTCTTTGGAACTTTTCCTTTGAATTCCATTGCATTCTATTTTGGAGGAAAATTTCCATCCACTCAAGCCATTTCTTAAGAATTTCACCATTTTTCCTATGCTATGAAGCACTCCTTCATCCAAATTTATGTAGGTTTTCGATTCTACATAATTCAAGAGGACATGGCACTAGTCATACAATTTTTTATTCCGGTGTTGAAATAATCTTGTGAATCAAAGAGAGCCGTAACTATATGATCATTCACTCATAACTCCTGAGGTACACATCTACTGGTAATTTAAGTGGGTGTACCTACAAACACAGTCCCCTTCAGGCTTTGCCGGTGTACCCTTGAATTTGCCTCCCCTGACTACTGCTTCGGTGGCCGTTGGCAGATGGAATCTCGGTGCCTCGGCTCCGGCTTGTAGTTTGGGTTATGGGTATTTAGTCCCCGTAAGGGCGGCGCTTAAGCAAATGGCAGTGCTTCATCTTCGAGCTGGTCTTTCAGGCACTGATCATCCTCAACTTCATCGGCATGATTAAGTCGACGTAGTTGTAGTTCTGACATAGTCTTTTATTGTCTCCGTGGGGCGACGAGGTTAGGATTTCTCATCATACTTGGACGACGTCGAGATCTGATGTCACGTGCTGCAGATCGATAAGCTCATGCACTGATAGTGTGCAGATTGTTAACTGAAGCAATGTCCATGTCATCTTAATTTTGCATTAAGTAAATATATTAGAAAACCGCACATCGTACTTTTTGTACCCTTCGTGGAGATGATTTTATTCAGAGCCACTTTCAGTTATTGGATTTATTGGTGTCACAACAGAAATTGTTGCCTTGCTTTACTTCTGTTATGTAAGTAAAGCAAATACGTATGCATTCTCGCTATATATTTGCATGCACTTGATTTAGAGGTGGTCGTGATGCGAGTCAATGCTGGTGAAGGATAGTGGTGGCTCGACATTGGGATTGGAAGCACTAGTCAATCGATGCTACGCAGGGGCAAACAATTGCAAGCTATTAATTTGTTTAGGGGCATTTGTGGAGTAGATGGGATGAATTGGAATAACATCAAATTTCTAAGAGAAAAGTATACTTTTCGTCCCTCAACTCTTCGTAAAGTTTAGTTTTCGTCCCTTAACTCAAAAACCGGACAAAGTGCACCCCGAACTCTCGAAACCGGTCACCTTTCGTCCCTGCTGCTGAGTCAAACCAGTTTTGACCGCGCGTAAACAGTACACCGATGAACAGTAAATTCGAAAAAATAGCAAAAAAATTCAAAAAAATCTGAAATTTTATGGCATCGAAAATACTCAGGTTCGGATCTTATTTTACCACAAAATTTTGCACGCACCTTGCCCACCTGAGCATCCTCGATGCCAAAAAAATTCAGATTTTTTATATTTTTTTGCTATTTTTTATTTTACTGTTCACTTCAGTGTACATTTACTTTTGTTTTTTTTGCTGCGTGCTCCTCGAACTTCCAAACATGATGAAAATTTGCACGCATGTGGCGCACCTAAGTATCTTTGATGCCATAAAATCTCAGATTTTTTTGAATTTTTTTGCTATTTTTTTCAAATTTACTGTTCATCTGGTGCACTGTTCACGTGTGGTCAAAACCGGGTTGACTCAGCAGCAGGGACGAAAAGTGACCGGTTTCGAGAGTTCGGGGTGCACTCTGTCCGGTTTTAGAGTTGAGGGACGAAAACTAAACTTTGCGAAGAGTTGAGAGACGAAAAGTATACTTTTCTCAATTTCTAATATGCCTTGTCAAAAATGACCAAGTTACCCTTACGTATGGATGGTCAAAATGGCTTGGTACTCATATCTAGGGTTGAGGAGCAATAGAGTGATGTAAAAGAGCTCCAACTCACGAGCGGCGAAGTTATCATCATCTTCTTGATGGCACTCACCACCCGCAACCAGGGAAGACTCACCACCCGCAACAAGGGAAGACATAGATGGTCCAAAATGGTTAAACGCCAATAAGGTATCACACATAAAGTGATGGTGCTAAGACTATTATGTGACGAGTTGATAATGGATTTCATGATCAAGAGGCACTAGTACAAAACAGAGCTTTAGCGCCGGTTCGTAAGGGCCTTTAGTGCCGGTTCCATAACCGGCACTAAAGGGTGGGCACTAAAGCCCCCCTCCCCCCTTTAGTACCGGTTCGGCATGAACCGGCGCTAAAGTGCCACCACGTGGCGTGAGCTCGCGCCCTGGTATGGGGGACCTTTAGTACCGGTTAGTGTTACCAACCGGTACTAAAGGTTTTTTTTTTGAATTTTTTTTAAAAAAAATTTGGATTTTTTTTATTTTTATTTTTTTTGAATTATTTGATGATTTAGTCTCTAATCACCTCTCATGATCAGGAGGCACTAATACAAAACAGAGCTTTAGCGCCGGTTCGTAAGGGCCTTTAGTGCCGGTTCCATAACCGGCACTAAAGGGTGGGCACTAAAGGCCCCCTCATTTAGTACCGGTTCGGCATGAACCGGCGCTAAAGTGCCACCACGTGGCGTGAGCTCGCGCCCTGGTATGGGGGATCTTTAGTACCGGTTGGTGTTACCAACCGGTACTAAAGATTTTTTTTTTAATTTTTTTTGAAAATTTTGGATTTTTTTATTTTTAATTTTTTTGAATTATTTAATGATTTAGTCTCTAATCACCTCTCTTAACTGCTCAAGTATGGATCACTCATTCCAAATCATCTAACTTCCCGACCGGTCACCCATCCCTCTCACTACTCCAGCCCAAGCACGCTTAACTTTCGGGTTCTATTCTCCTTCGTTTCCAAGTCTGCACTTGTTGTTTTCCTGACAATAGTAAGATGTCAATCCTATTAACCCTCAGGAGTTTAGCTTGAGCATGAAGTCACACAATTCAACGTTTGAGTTTGAAACTATTATTCTAAAAAAAGTAATTATTTAGTAACGCTAATATTTCTTGAATAAGTTTGACCATAGTTTGACCACAGTTTGACCATAGTTTGACCAGATTTGATCAAAATTCAAAAAATTGAAATAATTATTTAGTAACACTAATATTCTTGAATAATTATGTAGTAACATTAATACTTCTTGAATAAGTAGTTTGACCAGATTTAACCAAATTTTTTTAAACAAACTGAAATTTGACCATATCTTTTTTTCCTTTTGGAATTTGAGGATTTTTAAAAATTCCAAACAGGCCATAGGCGGTCTCCATCGGATGCGGATTTTCGTGCTGAATTTTTTGATATATTATACATGTTTTTCGACATCGTATGCAAAAGTTATAGCCGTTTTACATTTTCCCTACACTTTTTGCAAAACATGTCTAAATTGTAGTTTTTAAATTTTCCTAACTAGTAGATGTAGTAATATAACTACCTCTCGAAGGATTTTATTTTTTGAAGTTTTTATCATTTTCTTTTGATTTTTCAGAACTGAAATGGCGAC
>NC_041390.1:571710493-571780283 GCF_002162155.2 Triticum dicoccoides | reverse complement strand
AAAATTGCCCTATAGTGCCGGTTTGTGTCACAAACCGGTACTATAGGTCAGACCCCTTTAGTACCGGTTCATGGCATGAACCGGTACTAAAGGTTAGACCTTTAGTACCGGTTCGTGCCACGAACCGGGATTAAAGGTGATCGTGGGGCCCCGGCCTGACGCCAGCCTGCCACCACCCCTTTAGTATCGGTTCGTGCCACGAACCGGCACTAAAGGTTCAACACGAACCGGCATTAATGCAAATCCGTTCGAACTGGCACTAATGGTACCATTAGTACCGGGCCAAAATCAAACCGGCACTAATGTGCTTCACGTTTGACCCTTTTTCTACTAGTGAGGTGCTTCCCCATATTGTGGGCTCATTCAAAGAGAATATTTTCTGGCTCCCCTCATTCCCAACATTAGTTCTAAACCATCATATATAGAAGCTTTAGTTTCTCTAGTAGTGCAAACTAGGAGATGCTTGGCCGGCTCTACCTTTGTAACTAGATCTATGTTTGCAATGTGCTCCCATCTTACCCTATCCAGCAAATGGAGGTCGCAATACTTATATTTATGTTAGAAAGTGTACAAAATAAGGACATAAATATTTTATCCATCTGTCTTTGAAGGAGGAGTAGGTGAGCGTCAATTAATAAATGATCTTGTGACTAAATACCAGAGCAAGTACATGAGGCATTATTGATAATATATTAATTTGAATTGTAGAAAAAGAATTAGTACTCCAATACTTCTACTTTTTAGGGAGCTCTAATACTTTCATAGTAATATTAACATTACAAGTTCATGGCCTTGTTGTCTTCTTTACCATTCTTGCCTAACCGTGAAACCAATTATACTAATAACTAAAGCATGTATGGACATTTCCAATCAAGGGTGTGTTACAGAGAGAATTAAGATAACATGCATAATTTAAATATTACTGTCTCCATCTAGTAATAATGTATATTAACAGAAGGGGAGATATCCTTGCATCATTTATTTGTCTTACATCATGTGTATGGGCTTCTGCTGAGTCACCAGTTGGTCCCATGAAACTACTGCATGGTAATGCAATGGAGTAGCAATAGGGCGTGCTTGGTTCCTTGCAGCCCCTTCCCCTCCCAGAAAAGGCCTAACGGATAAAAAAAAATTGGTTGCTCACATGAGTCGCTGGCCCACACACGCACGAAACTTAAATCACCCTAGCGCCTGGCTCGCTAGGAACACTCTAGTCGGTTGTTTCCGTGGAGCCAACCTGAGACAAGCGCAGATACGGCGTATGCAGGGATGCATGCATAGGGATGGCAGGAGACAATAAGTTTATAACGTATTTATAATTTTTATGTTCATGCTATATTACAATAATTTATACACTCTTGGCATAATTTATATCCTTTTTTATTGAATTAACATATTAATCCAGTGTCCAAGACCACCTCCTGTTTTCTAGTGTTTTGGGGCTTTTCATGAAATCGGTCTAAAGAGCAACAAAAAAACAATGATCAGTTTTGCACCAAAAGAAGCACAACTACACACCTGGAGGGGACCCATAGGCCCACCACACGTCCCTAGCCCCCACCCGAGGGAGCTCCTATCACATGGTCACCCCTTAGGTCGGTTGGAGGTGCCCTTTAGCTGCAGACTTGCTCCGGAAGTTTCACTATCGTCCTATTGTTTTTGATATTTATCGAAGTTACGGAACTCTTGTGGTCGACAAAACGGATTGGACTCAGATTTTAGGAGAGAGAAATTCTAGAAAATGACTGTCAAAGAGGTCCAATCTCCGATGGGCTCTTGCCATTCGGGGGCCATGAACACCACGGACCATAGGGGGAAACCTCTCCATACCTAGTGTGGAGGCCATGGAAAAAGTAGAAGGAGGGGCCTCTCTCCCCCTCTCTTACGGCGGCGCTGAAGTGCCGCTAGGGGAACCACCATCACCGACATCGTCTACATAAACTTCACCACCATATATGTCACCATCTCCACCCAATTCCCTACTTGAACATGTTTTTGCTATAAATTATTCCCTCGCGATTTGTTGCGTTCTAATATGTCTGAGTAGAATATTTTTGTCACGCGGTTGATTGGTGATCTATTGTGATTGATATGAGTTGTATGTTGATATATTGATGTCATTTGGTGCCCATCATATGAGCGTGCATGTATGAGGATCACATTTTAGGGTTAGTTGTATGCTGAGATAACTATGCATAGGTTGGCCGAAGTGACATATATCACCGAGCGTGAGTATAGGTGTTGATGCATATGGGATACATAGGACCCGTAGATCTGAATGTTATGGTTGGGTTTTACCTTAATGTATTCTTAGTAGTTGCAGATACTTGCTAAGGGTTTAAATCATAAATACATATAATTCAATTGATTTTGCATGCATGTTAGCATAGGCCTCTCCTATATATAAACTACAATGACGATTATTAGTCTAGTACCATAGCCAATTGCCTAGGTACAATTCCGCAACACCTACCACCGCTACTCTACACTTGTATCTTTTAATTTATTGTACCTTACATGGTAGCACCTAATTATGATTTACTAGTTCTTTATTATCTCGCAAATGTATCCTTTCATACATGCAAAGTAGTTCATTGTTTCTAGGTAAATCAAACATTTGATGAACATATATATGGTTGTATCATTGGCAAATAGAACCTAAGAGAATACAAATCCTAGCTTTAGCTCCAACTCACGAGCGGAGAAAGTATCACCAGGGAAGACGTAGATAGTTTCACATGGTTATGTGCCAAGAAGATATCGCTCAAAATGCGATGGTGCTAACTGCTAAGCCAATTTAGTGACGAGTTGATAACGGATTCCATGGTTGCTTCCCCAAATCGCTAGCTCGTTTAAAGAGAATATTTTCTAGCGCCCCTCATTTCCCACATTTAAACTAGCCTATGTAGAAGCTTTAGTTTCTATAGTAGTGCAAACGAGGAGATGCTTGGTCGAGTCTAACTTTCTAACGAAATGTAAATTTGGAATGTGCTCCCATCTTACCCTATATAGTCACTGAAGATCACAGTAGTTATATTTAGGTGAGAAGGTGTAGAAATAAGGACATTTAAATATTTTCTCCATCTTGTCTTTCAAAAAGGAGTAGGTGAGCACACATTAATATATGATCTTCGAACTAAATACGAGAGCAAGTACGCGAGACATCACCGATAAACTGAATTGTAAAAAAGACATTTCAACAAACACTTGGTGTGTGCATTAGTTGCATCACATCGTCATATGACATTTGAAAGCAGTATCCCATGTTGTAGTAATGACCAGTGATGATGTAGTTGCATCCCATTGTCAATTGGCATTTCACCGAACACTTGGTGTGTGTGGCGGTTGACATGGACGTCATCAGTGGGTGGAAAGTTATTTAGGTGACGTAGGGATCCGACGACAGTGGCCTGGCGTCTAGGCGACAAGGTGGAGCGACGGAGGTCTGCAAGAACCAGGTGGTGTTCGAGGTTAGTGCAGCGACATAATCAGGGTCTTGGAGCGGAGAAAGGGAGCGGAGGAAAAGGGGGTGGAGTGTGGGACGGGAAAGGGGTTTCGATAGGAATTTTATGTGGGGTCGGACTATTCGATCCGACTGACGGACATTTCAGACTACCTTATTATTCCCTCGATTAGAGGTGGGACTGGGATACCTGACAGTCCGGAATATCCAGACGAACCCATTGGATGATAGTTCCGGTCCAGACAAATAGGGAGAGAGGGAGGAGTCTGTTAGAGATGCCCTACTAAGTAAATCAAAATCTTGCGGTAATATTACCCAACGAACGTCAGTTGGGAGGGGGTGGCAAGCGAACGTCATTTGACGGTAGTTTTAGTTGTGAGAAAAGATCAAACGATGGCAGTTTTTAAACGAAAATTGCCTTCTCCGGAAGAAACTGCCATGTTGGCTAGAGAAAATACCACTCCTTACCACTTCCTCGCAACTAAAACTGCCACGAAATCGTTCGCATATGCCATCCTGGCGGCGAATATTCGCCAGCTAACAGGGTCCAAATGTTGCAAGCAATCTAGAGAATCATCTACAAGTCTTTCGGCCAGTTACATGATCCAGATCGTTAACGGAGCTCATAAGAATGCAGAGGACAAATCCAGTGCCTAGCTCCGAATTGGTCTCGTAGCGTGGAAAAGGCAAAGGAACTCGCAAGGGCAGAGTAAACACACGTGCAGCGAAGCAGCTCGCAGCACACACGAAACAGAGATCGAAAGGCCCAAGCATAGCAGAGTAGCCGACGGATGCAGACCAAGCAAGCAAGCAAAGGTAACGAGGCGGGCACGCCTTCCCTTCCTCGCCTCCGCTACCCTCCAAACTGCTAAACGAAACTATCCCAACACCCACCTTCCTACAACCCGCGAAAAAATCCTATAAACCGACGCACCCCGTCCACAAAATCAACAGATTGCCACACCCCCCCTGGCCACACACTGACACACACATCCAAATCTCTTCTTCCACTCCTTACCAGCACCAGGCAAGTGCACACGGCAAGGAAGCAACAAGCACCGGCAATTTGGGCACCAAGAAAAGGGAGATTCTTGGATTGTTTTTTCGGCGAAGATGGTTTCGCCCATGGTGATCGCGTCGGCGGGGCTCGGGATGCTGGCGGGCGTGGCGATGGCGAACCGGACGACGGGCGACGGGCTGCCGGCGGCGTCCAGGTGGAACGCGCGGCCCCGTTGCTCCACGTGCAGCGGCACCGGCCGGGAGGAGTGCCTCTGCAGCCGTTGGTCCGACGGCGACGTCGGCTGCGGGACGTGCTCCGGCTCCGGTCGCAAGCGGTGCCGCAGCTGTGGAGGCTCTGGCACCGGCCGGCCGCTCCCGGCGCGACTCGTCGTCCAGGAGCAGAAGCTGCCGACCCCGCCTGGGCGACGCGGAGACTACAACTAATATTCGTCGGTTTCCCAGAGGAAATCAGTTGTGCAATTAGGCGGAGCTGAACTAACGCACGAGTGTATATGCAACATGTTCACTCTTGTGGATGTGATACGTGCCTCCTTCAAGACGTACTAGTAGTTATGCATAAAACATTTTTAGAGCTCCTTTGATTCAAAGGAATTTTATAGCAATTTTTAGAGGATTTAAATTCTTAGGGATCTTTCCTGCGTTGGCAGTTTGATTCATATGGTTGCAATCCTTTGGAATTTTTCCTTTGAATCCATTTCCATTCTATTTTCGAGGAAAATTTCCATCCGCTCAATCCTTTATTAAGAATTCCAACGTTTCTCCTATGCCATTAAGCACTCCTTCATCCAAATTTATGTAGTTTCTAATTTTACAGAATTCAAGAAGACATAACACTTGGTCATACAATTTTTTATTCCGCATTTTAAGAATCTTGTGCGTTAAAGAGAACCTTAACTATATCGATTGATCACTCGTAACTCCCGAGTTCGCCTCCCTTACCTGTTGCTCCAGCAACCGCTGGCAGGGGGAATCCCCAAGGCCTTGGCGCTTCGGCTGGTAATTTGGGTTAGAGGGTCTTAGTCCTCGCAAGGGTGACACTCGGATAGATGGCAGTGCTTCATCTTTTAGCTGGTCTTTTGAGATCTGATCATTCTCAACTTCTTCCATCGAGACGAAGTAGACGGAGTTTCGACATAGATTTTTGTCATCTCCTTGGGGCGGCGAGGTCAGGGTTTCTTGTCATACATGGACGATGGCAAGACTAATATTAGACAATGCAGATTAATAGGATTCTGGATTGCTCTTCATTTCGTTCAATTTATCCCCTTGCTTTTCAACATACATATATTAAACAACCTTGTTTATGAGTACCTAACCCTTCTACAATTCACATGACATTCAATAGTTCAGTGATGACAACTACGACTCTAGGGTGCTAATCCTACGGGGCACATGCACGGAGACTTCTCGGCTACCGTCGACAAGGTCGGGCCGGCTCCAGTAGCGGAACAGCGACAATGGCATGTCAACGACTTGTTATGTCATCGATACCGGCCATTTTGGTGGTCCAGGGACCTCGAAGTAGTTTCTATTTTGTATTGGGTGCCTTGTACTTCTAGTGAGCTTTCGTAATAAATTGGTGCCCTTTTCGCAAAAAATAGACCCTTAACCTGTCCAGGAAATTTATTTTCTGAGAAGTAGACGAAGTATTGAAGAACATTATGATATTAAATGTTTTTCACTTGTTAGAGAACATGCATTTTATTCCAAATCATGTGCATGCCATGTGCAACTCTAATTTATACATTAATTTTGCAATTGAGGATGATTATTGATCGATGTGCCATTTTCTATTGAGAAAAGATTTTTTTTCCGTATTTCAGTTAATCACGTATAGCTTTCATCTAATATGTGGTGAGATGTTATTCTAAACTACCAATACTAGGTAGCTTTGCATAATGGCAATAGTCCTTGGTCAAACTCGGTTCTGACCTTGTATGGCATATTTTTCAAGCATATCAAATAAATAAGGGTGATCATCACGATTACTACCGTGTAGACAGACACCTCCATTCTTGAGTGATGTTTCATATGGCCATAAAGTACATGACGCTAAGCTGAAATAATGTGTGTCATGTGATTAGCTCTATGCAAGATATACATCCGCAGAAGCATCAAAACATGTGTAAGATAGGAGTTGTGTGGGGCAATGAAGCGATTGATAGTGGATTCTCAAAACACAGAAATAACCACCTGAAATACAGCATTCCTGCGGGCCGGAGCCTTTAGCCCACGGACATTCCACACGATCATCCTCAATGGCTGCGCATTCATGATCAGATCCAACCATGACCACCAGCCAAGCGGCTAGTGCACCGCCTCACTCGCCAGCGGCATTGCCGGTGACTCCCATCCAAACAAAGCAAGTATCGCCGCGATGTGAGCATCCGAGAGTGGCCGAGAAAACAGGTCCACATACATCCTTAGTGCTTCCTCCGAGATTACCTCCCCTTCATGGGCCAAACATAATCTTCTAATGAGGACTTGTTGCTGCTTGGAGGCACCCATCTTTGTCAATCGCGCACTCCTCCTTGGAGTGACATCCACCCTCTGCTTCTTTCTTGGGTTCCGGGCTTGTAACCCACATGCACGACTTGGTGGACGCGGCAAAATTGGTGTTATGGACCGGCACATCTGCGCCCGCATGGCTTCAATGTCCTGTAGCAAGGGGCCCTCCCCATCGGCCCTCTGCGGTGTGACCATGGTTTGTACAGGGCTGGGAAGCCTGGTCTCCTCTATCACATCCCCTGGACTCGCCAGCCCCACCGTACGTAGCGACGTCGGGGAAGGAGTGCATGGTGCATGGGCGCAGCCCTCCTTTGATAGGCTCACACATAACGCATCACCAGCCTCCACCTGTCCATGCAGCGTTCGCAAGCATCCACTCGTCGAATCCTCCTCGAACAACGAGTCCAGCCCATCCCATCTATCCCCGCATGAGGAGGCGTCCCCATCATGCACTGGGCCCCGCAAGGGGATATGGTACGATCCAATTTGGACGGATCCCTTCCCATGCCGAGCACCAACCGGCTCCAGATCCGAGATCCTATCCACCTCAGGCTCAAGCACATCTCTGTCTGCCCGCGCCCACCTGGACAGCTGGACCGAAGCGGGCGAGACAATGGAAACCTGCACCTCATTCCCCCGCACCAACACAGCACAATGGACCGCTGATCCTTCCTTTTGACCAGACCCCACCTGCACCGACATGTCGGCCTCCACCATTGGCTGGCCACCAGAACCGCCAGCCTGCGGACCCACAGGATCAGCGCAAAGCGATCAAGTGACGATGGCCATGTAGCTGTCGCTGACCGAGCCACTACCTGCCGAAACCGCGCCGGCCTGAACGCCGCGCGTCACCGGCGGTGGCGTCGCCGTCGACGACTCCACCCTACTGGCCAAATTCACGGGCACTGTAGGATTGCGGGCCTCCCTCCTCGGCGGCCCTCGCACCCGATCGTCATTCCCAGAAGGCGGCGACGGCGGCGGAGGAGGAGGAGGCCGCCGACCACCATCATCATCCTCCCCATCCACCATCCACGGCTCCTCCAGAACCCGGATATCAATCGGATACCAGAGTGTGCTGGCATGCCGGCCAACAGAAGAACGTCGGCCCTCCTCTTCGGCCCAGAGGTTTCGCTGGGGCTCATCGATGAACAACAACCGGCGACGAGGGATCTGATGAGGCCGATCTGTGCGCAGCCACAGCCAGAAATCCGCCATGTCGAGCCGGGGAGCCGTGGAATCATCCACCCCCACAACGTAGCCGAGACCGCGCAGAATCACACTCGCCGTCCTCAGGTTCCACGCATGCGCAGGCACTCCCCTCAACGAGATCGGCACCAGGTAGGGGAGCGAGGCCGCCGTCGCCTGCGCCTGCCTATTCCACGGCCGGAGGTTGAGCTCAAACCAGGACGAGTTAGCGCGGCCTGCACGCACCATCCGGTCCTGGACCTCCTCATTGCGGCATAGGACAAGGAAATCATTGGGGAAGAAGGCGCGGATAGACATATCCGTCGGACCAATGCCAAACGTCGCGTGCAGCGCCTCCGCCACAGAGGCCAAATCCACCGAGGGCATGTTGCCGATGACCGTGACAAGCACTGCCCGAGCAAGCTCGGCCTCCAACCTCCGTGTGTCATCACCCGCCTCCAAGAAGCAAACTTCCACCGGCGCATCCTGAACTACGGCCACCCCGGGCGGCGCCGACTCCAGCGGGCCGAACGGTACCGAGAACTCCATGCCGGCAGCAACCCGCACGTCCCAGGACGGCGCCCTCACCACCTCACTCCAGAGCCTGATCGCGCCAAGCGGCGGGGGGGCCGGCGGCGGAGGCGGCAGGATAGTGGCTGAGCGTCACGGCGACGGAGGGGCGGATGCCTCCACCGGACGACGCAGAGCAGGAGGCGGGCGCGCAGGTTGTTCCACCGGAGATGGACTACGCGGCTTGGTGCAGCCATGGGAGATGTGCCCCACACCGCGGCACCGGACGCAGAACGCCGGGTTGGTGTAGTCCACCGAGATGTGCCCTTCGCTCCCGCGGTTGTAACAACATCCATGCAGCTCCACCGGCAGCGAGCGAGCAGCCGACAGCATGCGGGGCCGGCCAGCGGGAGCACGACGCCGAGGGCGCTGCAAAGCCTGAGGACGGAGGCTCGTCATGGTCTGCCAGCCACCCCCAATCTGCAGCGGCGCCGGCGTGCGCGACGGCCCTCCCCCTCCGCCCTGGACGATAGGGCCGAAGGCCGTGCCCAAGACCTGCGACACGATGATGGAGCGCAGTTGAGGCCGTGGCTGCGTCGGAGCCGGAGCAGAAGGGTTGGCACGCGGGGGAGGCGTGGGATCTCGTCGCGCCATAGGGGACGGAGAAGGCTGGGGAAGGGAGGACGCGGAGGAGATGGAGCCCGACAGCGAGACTCTGGACGCCATAGCACCGCAGGGGGAGCGGTGGCCGCTGCCTCCAGAGTGGAGAACAGCGGGAGGTGGCCGCCAGCACCGGAGTGGCGGTTGGCGCAGCGCGCAAGAGCAGGGGAGCGAGATCAGTCAAAACTGCAAGATGTATCCATGAACATTGTGCGTCAGTGCCTTGGCACTAAATATGAAAACTTTTTCTACTTGCCGGCAGTGGGTACACGAGGTGGGATTTTGGTGGCTCGGGATGCCGCGGTTACGCGACTATCGAATCCACACTACACGAATCATACGTTAACAGCGCTTGTGATGTGCCCGAAGGACAAGCGGCCATGGTGGCTCACATGTGTCTATGGGCCACAAGAAGAGGTGGACAAAGTGGTTTTCTTGCAAGACCTTGTTGACATTCGGGACCTACACGCAGGGCCCTGGTTGGTAGCGGGAGACTTTAATCTAATTGCTAGGGAGGAGGACAAAAGTAATGCTTTGATCAACCATAGGATGATGGGCAGGTTGAGAGCAAAGTTGAACTTTCTTGAGCTGAAGGAGCTCTATCTGAATGGGAGACGTTATACGTGGTCTAATGAGAGGCAGATGGCTACGTTGGAGAAGATCGACCATGTGTTCGTGTCAAACGAGTGGGATGAGGCGTACCCTACGTGTTTCCTCTCAGCTCTGGCACTGTAGTCTCCGATCATTGCCTGTTAATGTTGGATATGAATGCCTCCATCTGCACAAAGAAGAGGTTCAAGTTTGAATCCTTCTGGACTCGTGCGGAGGTTTTTTTTGTTGTGGTCAAGATGGCTTGTACTATGACTTCGGCAACCTCTAATGACTACCTCACCTTACAAAGCAAGCTAAGGGCTATGATGTCTACTACTGTCGGTGTCAAAACCGGCGGATCTCGGGTAGGGGGTCCCGAAATGTGCATCTAAGGCGGATGGTAATAGGAGGCAGGGGACACGATGTTTTACCCAGGTTCGGGCCCTCTTGATGGAGGCAAAACCCTACGTCCTGCTTGATTATTCTTGATAATATGAGTAGTACAAGAGTTGATCTACCACAAGATCAGAGAGGCTAAACCCTAGAAGCTAGCCTATGGTATGATTGTATGTTGTCCTACGGACTAAACCCTCCGGTTTATATAGACACCGGAGGGGGCTAGGGTTACACAGAGTCGGTTACAAGGAAGGAGATCTATATATCCGTATTGCCAAGCTTGCCTTCCACGCCAAGGAGAGTCCCATCCGGACACGGGACGAAGTCTTCAATCTTGTATCTTCATAGTCCAAGAGTCCGGCCAAAGGATATAGTCCGGCTGTCCGGATACCCCCTAATCCAGGACTCCCTCAGTAGCCCCTGAACCAGGCTTCAATGACGATGAGTCCGGCGCGTAGATTGTCTTTGGCATTGCAAGGTGGGTTCCTCCTCCGAATACTTCATAGAAGATTTTGAACACGAGGATCGTGTCCGGCTCTGCAAAACAAGTTCCACATACCACCGTAGAGAGAATGATATTTCCACAAATCTGATCTGCTGACGTACCCCGTAGCGTGGCATCACACCACAGCCAGGTCTTTATTCGAATTGTTTTTCACAACCTATCTCAGCGTGTTTCACGAGGCGGTTTCCTTGGCATGTCTTATCGAAGCAGAGATCGTGTCTCCTTATTACGGGATTCCCATCAATACGGACATGGGTAACCCAATCGCACCAGCAATTACGGCGCTTGGGGGATAAGCGAGTTTTACCAGGCTGGTGGGGGCGCATAGTTTCGTCCGCCTTTATAAAGGGATAAGGTTTCACCTTTTTCTACCCACGCCTTCTTCCTCCTTGCTCATCCATTCTCGCGCACTCGAGCTCCAGCGCCCAAGTCCACATCCTTCTCCTCAACTCTCTCCAAACATGTTCGGAGTAGGAGGCAAGTGGATGGCCTCCTCCGTCACGGAGGGACACATCAAAAAGCTACGTGGAGCCGGATACTTAGCCGCGGATATCACGCACCGGCTGCCAGCCGCGGGGCAGATCGTCCCTACCCCGGAACCTCACGAAAGGGTGGTTTTCCTCCCCCACTTCGTCCGCGGACTGGGGTTTCCCCTCCATCCATTCGTCCGCGGCCTCATGTTCTATTATGGGCTGGACTTTCATGATCTGGCCCCGAATTTCATCCTCAACATCTCGGCATTCATCGTCATGTGCGAGGCTTTCCTCCGCATCCGACCCCACTTCGGCCTATGGCTGAAGACCTTCAATATCAAGCCAAAGGTAGTAGGAGGCCAACAAGCGGAATGCGGCGGAGCCATGGTGGGTAAAATGCCCAACGTTACATGGCTCGAGGGCTCCTTCGTGGAGACCATAAAGGGGTGGCAATCGGGGTGGTTCTACATCACCGAGCCGCGTGACGCCAACTGGGTGGTGGCCCCCGAGTTTCGATCCGGAATCCCCACGCGGCTCACTTCCTGGAAGGAGAAGGACCTGTCCTGGGGCTCATCGGTGGAGCTGGACGGACTAAGTGTATCCGGAACATGACAAGCAAGAAATTAAGCTTGTCAACATAGTCCAGGTCATGCTCTTCCGCCGGATCCTCCCGTGTCAACAACGGGCTTTCAACTTATGGGAGTTCGACCCGGCCCAGCACCAGACTCTTCACGAGCTCTTGGACATGACGCATAAGGACGTCTGGAAGGTGCTATTCAAGGGCGCCGAGGTCCCCCCTTCTCTTACCGAGGACCGCGAGCTAAGCGCGAAGCGCCCTGCGAATCCGGTAAGCTCTGTGCATAGGGTATTTATTTCCCATAGCTTAACCATGTGCGGGGTCTGAGCTCCCATGCCTTTGACAGGACTGGGTGGAGACATCGGAGCAGATTAACTGTCCGGCCCCTCTGCCCGAAGACCCTGCAGATGCTCTCATGACGGAGATGCGGACTCCGGCTCCTTATGAGGTGCCGAAGAAGACCAAGAAGAAGGCCACGGGAACCCGAAAGAGTTCCCGGCGCCAGGTGGTATCGGAAACATCGTCCGATAACTCCGAGGCGCACTCCTCCGTGAAAACGAGGAGAAGGAAGATGAAGATTCTCCCCCTCCAGCCCGGGAAGAAAAGAAAAGGAAGGCCACCCCAACCGGGGAGGCCGAAGGGTCCAAGAAGGGAAGGACTCTCCTTCCGGACTATTCCACCACCGCTGCCGACGGCGAAGACGAGTGGCTGCTCAGGGCCAAGCCCCTGGCGAAGTCGTAAGTATTCGGATACCAGAGTAACTCATAGAATACTTTTGTTGCACTGCTTCTCCTAACGTCGAATATGATTATGCAGTCCGCCCCAAGCCCGTATCGACGTATCATCGTCAGACGGTTCCTTGGACTTGTCGGACATGAATAGTGATACACTTCCAACCGCCTCCTCTCCTTGCCCTACAGACAATGCCGAGGTATTGTCTCAAGGGGCACCGAGCCGGGGGGAGACAGTCCCGGAGGCGCCTCAAGGCAACCTTCCAGACTCCAGGAGCAAAGGGAGCAAGGCTCCCAGGGGCTCCAAGTTCGGCCCTTAGTCGGACACCGCGCCAGAACCTCCAGTGGTTCCGGACTCGGGCAAGAGGCCCTCTTCCAAGAGGGGCAAGCCGTCCGTGCCGGTGACCTCTGTCCATCCAGAGGCACCGGACGAACTGCTGGGAGCGCTTCGCGGCGCTTCCATCGACGAAGAGCACCGCACTATTATGAGTGCGGTGATCAAGAAGGTTCAGTCCGCCAAGAGCAGACTGACTGAAGCATGTGCCAGCCTTCTAATAGGCTTTGAGGTAAGTATTTAAAATATAGGAAAAACATTACCTCATAGACAGTAGCCCCTGATGCTCTGTTTGGTGTTCACAAAGAAAAGCTGAATAAAGGATCAAATAATATCTGCAGGAGTCTAATATAAGTATGTATGTATGTATGTGTATGCAGGCTTCGCTGCTGACCTCTGCCGCACTGACTGCGGAGGTCAATGCACTGAGGCAGAACCTCGAGCCGTCCGAGAAAGAGCTTGGTCTTGCCAAGAGGCAGCTCGAGGAGAACAAAGGTAAGTAATGCCTTGTCCGAAGATGCGGTTGCAAAAGGATAGGATCATCATGGATGTGCCAAGGGCCACGACCGAAGTGGCGGCCCTGAAGCAAGCGCTGTCCGAGACCGAAAACAAAGCGGCCAAGGAGCGCACTAAGCGGGAAAAACAAGAGGCACGGGTGGGCGAGGTGCAGCAAGAGCTCCAGGCTCTTGTGAAGAAGCACGAGGCTTTGGAGCTTGACTCGAAGACGCGAGAGTCCGAGCTTGCCACGGCCCTCGAGAGCACAAAGCATGCCAAGGCTGAAGCCCAAAAGTCCCTCCAGGAAATTGAGGCCATGAGGAAGATAGCGGCGGGTAAGGCCTTCAATATGCAAAGCAAGCATGTGAAAGTAAATTACTTGTTACTTACCCGAGTCCGGAGCTCTCCAGGAGCATTCGCAGATTTGCCCCGCAGCGTGTCGGATGCCGCTAAGTATTACCAGGGCAAGGAGGGAAGCTCGATGGAGAAGTTGTTCTGGTCTCAGTATACTGGGACCGAACACCCGATGCCTGTGAGCGACCAGCTGAAGCAACTGGTCGAGCTGCACAAGGCGGCCGAACATGCCATGAGGGGCCTTATAGTACAGATGTGGCCTAGCGACTCCCTTCCCAACAGCTACTTCGGCCTGGTGAGGTGGCTTGTGGATGCTTGCCCATGGCTGGAAGTCATTAAGCGGTCCGTCTGCATCGAAGGTGCACGCCGGGCTTTTGCCCGTGCGAAGGTGCACTGGGCCAAAATGGACGCCGAGAAACTGGTGAAGGAGGGGCCGCCACAGGGCAAGGAGCATCGCCACCCCGAAATGTATTATGAGGGTGTCCTGAAGGGTGCCCGTCTTGTGGCGGACGAGTGTGCGAAGGATGTAATTTTTGAATGAACTTGCTTGTGTGATCCTGTATTATGAAAACTTGTTCATATGCGCTATGCAACGCTTGTTTGAATTTAAAATATTACCTTCTGTGCGGCTGTTTGTTAAATCTGAGAGATGGCGAGTCGTCGGCTTCTGCCCTCATGCCACGAGTGCTGGGGTGTTCGGGATAAATCTGAGCACTCTTTTTCCCATTGTTGGGTCCTTCGAGGGAGGTGCTCAGCACAACGAACAAGGCAATCGGACTATAATGCTTTATCACTCTCACTTAGCCATAGAAGTCTACAATTTTAAATTTTGGCGAAGCCCCTAGTATTCGGAAGGCCGAATTCAGGGCGCTATACATGCCTTAAGCCGGACAAAGCCGACTCCTCGCTCTAAGAGGCATAAGTCTTTAGGGACTCGAGACCTCTCGAACAGCGACCGGCTCTCGCCTTATCATGACAGTCAGTTTTAGTTTTCTCTACTGAGGTGCTTAGCCTAGATGAACCGGGGCACAATCGCAGTAGTTCTCCCAGTGCTACCTTAGCCGATATAGCGGAACGTAAGGTACCAAAACATGGGAGCCGGGCAAACCCAACTATTAACCCAAGACATGATTCGTTGCTGATGCATATACTGCTATAAGTTCGGGGTGCCGCACTGTCGAAAGTGTTCGGACTTCTCACGCCGTATTATGGGGTATGCTTAAGCCCCTGGCGTATTGGCCATACCAGAGTGTACGGGTGCTGAATGTTGTGAATGAACATATATATATATAAGGGAATAGAGAATGCGGTAATAGTCTAGTGCTATGCATTGTTTATTCAAAAAGGTGCGTCAAAGCAGAATGATACAAGTAGTGCGATAAGCAAAAAGTAGGACTATTTGACATGTCCCCTCCAAGGGCAACCCGAGGAATGGTATTTAAAGCAAGTATTTCACTCGTTATCAGAGACCACCTGGGAGTTCTGTGGTGCGACGTAGCTTTCTGCCTCCTTGGTTGTTGCATCGTGTGTCCGACAATCGTACTGCCGGACGAGGTTTCCAGAGATTAAAGCCCTCAAAGAGAGAAAAATAACAAAGCAGGAAGCCCCTAGTGCGGTTGAGCCACGTCTTGGGGCGTGCCGTAGTCGTGCCCCCTCCCCACCTGTGCCCATGGTATTTTCAATGCGTAATTATGTACGCGTGGCACGGATTTCGCCGTTTGGCTGGTACTAGGGTGGGGGCCGCATTGCTATGCAAGCTCGGAACGTCCCAGGTGGTCTTGTTGCCGATTACTCCGGGCGCGCTTGAAGGTGTCCGGGTCTTGAATCGCCGAACTGGTGGATTGCCTTAAGAGGCTGCTTTGCGTTTCTGCTGCGAGGGCCGTGGTGTGCTCCTCCATGCGGAGAGAGCGCTCTGTGATTCCATTGACTGTGATGACCCCCCGAGGTCCTGGCATCTTGAGCTTGAGATGTGAATAGTGCGGTACCGCGTTGAATCTCGCAAATGTGGTTCGCCCGAGCAGTGCATGATAGCCACTGCGGAACGGGACTATATCGAAGATTAACTCCTCGCTTCGGAAGTTATCCGGGGATCTGAAGACTACTTCCAGTGTGACTGAGCCTGTGCAATGGGCCTCTACACCTGGTATGACGCCTTTGAAGGTCGTTTTTGTGGGTTTGATCCTTGAGGGGTCTATACCCATTTTGCGCACTTTGTCCTGATAAAGCAGGTTCAGACTGCTGCCGCCGTCCATAAGGACTCGAGTGAGGCGAAATCCGTCGATGATTGGGTCTAGGACCAGTGCGGCGAATCCACCGTGATGGATACTAGTGGGATGGTCCCTACGATCGAAGGTGATCGGACAGGAGGACCATGGGTTGAACTTTGGGGCGGCTGTACATCCCTTAACGCATGCTTCCGCTCCCTCTTGGGGATGTGGGTTGCTTATATCATGTTCACCGTCCGCACTTGTGGGGGGAACCTCTTCTGTCCTCCGGTGTTCGGCTGCCGGGGCTCTTCCTCATCATTGCTATGTAGCCCCTTATCTTTGTTTTCGGTGTTTAACTTGCCGGCCTGCTTGAGCACCCAACATTCCCTGCTGGTGTGGTTGGCTGGCTTGTCGGGGGTGCCATGTATTTGGCACGAGCGATCGAGTATACGGTCCAAACTGGACGAGCCCGGAGTGCTTCTTTTGAATGGCTTTTTCCGATGATCGGGTTTAGAGCCTCCGAATCCGGCATTGACTATCGTATCATAGGTATTGTCGCTATTGACGCGGCGCTTATGTTTGTTGCGACGTGACCTGCCATTGCTATCCTTGGTATCTGAAGTACCGTGGTTCTTTGATATGTTATTGCTGCGAGCCAGCCAGCTTTCTTCTCCCGCGCAAAAGCGGGTCATGAGTGTCATGAGGGCTGCCATAGATTTCGGCTTTTCCTGGTCAAGGTGCCGGGCGAGCCACTCATCGCGGATGTTGTGCTTAAAAGTTGCTAGGGCCTCTGCATCCGGACAGTCGATGATTTGATTTTTCTTTGTCAGGAACCGTGTCCAGAATTGCCTGGCCGGTTCCTCTGGCTGCTGAATTATGTGGATCAAGTCATCGGCATCTGGTGGTCGCACATAAGTGCCCTGGAAGTTGTCGAGGAATGCGGCTTCCAGATCTTCCCAACAGCCGACGGATTCTGCTGGCAGGCTGTTGAGCCAATGTCGAGCTGGTCCTTTGAGCTTGAGTGGGAGGTATTCGATCTTTCGTGTTTTGCTTTGTCCTCCAATACGTCTCGCAGGTCTAGCGTGTTTCTCCATGCCTTGTCATTTTTATTTGAGTGGCGTCGGGGTGTGGGCTGAGTTTTTGGCTGAAATGCCTCTCTGTCGCGGCCACGAGGTGGCCGATCGGCCGCGTCATATGCTGGAGATGTAGGTTTTAATGCTTCTTCCTCCAGTCGGGGTAGCAACATGCGCTTTGGGTAACTCTTGGAGGGGCGTTCGAGTTCATATTCCTTGGCCGCAAGGACTTCAGTCCATCTGTCAGCTACCAAATCTTGATCAGCTTGAAGCTGCTGCTGCTTTTTCTTAAGGCTATTTGCCGTGGCTATAAGCCAGCGCTTGAAGCGCTCTTGCTCGGCGGGATCCTCTGACACGACAAATTCGTCATCGTCGAGGCTTGTCTCGTCTTCGGAGGGAGGTATGTAACTATCATCCTCCGCCTCTCCATCTGCCGCTCTCTCGGGAGGGCTGGATTCTCCATCCTCCTGCTCTAAATCTTGCTGGAGGGGATTGTTGTCGTCTTCGGCACTGTCCGGAGTGCTATTATCTCCAGTGCCGGTGTCACCGCTTTTGCTTTGGCGAGACTTAGAGCGGCGCTGCTGACGTCGGCGCTTGGGTTGCTTCTTGGAGGGGTCATCCTCCGTTGTCCCGTCGCCATTGCCTTCTTTGGGTGTGTCCACCATGTATATATCATATGATGAGGTGACTGTCCAGTGCCCTGTGGGCAGTGATTCCTCTACGTCTCCCGCATCGTCGTCCATACCGTCAATGTCTTCGGAGTCAAAGTCGAGCATGCCGGTCAAATTGTCGACAGTGGCTACTAAGTGGGTGGTTGGTGGGTGGCGAATTTCTTCGTCATCCGCATCCCAATCCTGCCGAACATAGTTCGGCCAGGACTCTCCTGACAGGGAGAGAGACCTTAATGAGTTCAGTATGTCGCCGAAGGGCGAGTACTGAAAGATATCCGCGGAGGTGAACTCCATGATCGGTGCCCAGTCGGATTCGATGGGCACGGGCGCAGGCGGTTCGGAGTCCGTGGCCGGGGAAGAATCCGGTAGTTCGGCGTCACGGCTCCCGTGAAGGGTAAGGTCGATACTCGGCTCGATCGCCGCTGAGAATACGGCCTCCATGGCGGGGTCTATCCCCCCGTCCGTGGATGGCGCAATCGGCTCCGAATTGAGGGTCGGAGCGGTTGCCGGTGCGGTCTCCTGAACACTGTCCGATGGTAGAGCTAAATCGTGCTCATCGTGACCGTGCGGCACACTCGGCAGGGGCTCAAATCCGTCGAAGATCAAGTCTCCGCAGATGTCGGCCGTGTAGTTTAAGCTTCCAAACCTGACCTGATGGCCAGGGGCGTAATTCTCGATCTGCTCCAGATGGCCAAGCGAGTTGGCCCGCAGTGCGAAGCCGCCGAATACAAAGATCTGTCCGGGGAGAAAAGTCTCACCCTGGACTGCATCGCTATCGATGATTGAAGGAGCCATCAAGCCTAACGGTGACGACACAGAGGAACTCTCAATGAAAGCACCAATGTCGGTGTCAAAACCGGCGGATCTCGGGTAGGGGGTCCCGAACTATGCGTCTAAGGCAGATGGTAACAGGAGGCAGGGGACACGATGTTTTACCCAGGTTTGGGCCCTCTTGATGGAGGTAAAACCCTACGTCCTGCTTGATTATTCTTGATAATATGAGTAGTACAAGAGTTGATCTACCACGAGATCAGAGAGGCTAAACCCTAGAAGCTAGCCTATGGTATGATTGTATGTTGTCCTACGGACTAAACCCTCCGGTTTATATAGACACCGGAGGGGGCTAGGGTTACACAGAGTCGGTTACAAGGAAGGAGATCTATATATCCGTATTGCCAACCTTGCCTTCCACGGCAAGGAGAGTCCCATCCGGACACGGGACGAAGTATTCAATCTTGTATCTTCATAGTCCAAGAGTCCGGCCAAAGAATATAGTCCGGCTGTCCGGATACCCCCTAATCCAGGACTCCCTCAACTACACAACCTTCTTCTTGTAGACGTTGTTGGGCCTCCAAGTGCAGAGGTTTGTAGGACAGTAGCAAACTTCCCTCAAGTGGATGACCTAAGGTTTATCAATCCGTAGGAGGCGTAGGATGAAGATGGTCTCTCTCAAGCAACCCTGCAACCAAATAACAAAGAGTCTCTTGTGTCCCCAACACACCCAATACAATGGTAAATTCTATAGGTGCACTAGTTCGGCGAAGAGATGGTGATACAAGTGGTATATGGATGGTAGATAAAGGTTTACTAATCTGAAAATATAAAAACAGCAAGGTAACTAATGATAAAAGTGAGCGTAAACGGTATTGCAATGCGTTGAAACAAGGCCTACGGTTCATACTTTCACTAGTGCAAGTCCTCTCAACAATAATAACATAATTGGATCACATAACTATCCCTCAACATGCAACAAAGAGTCACTCCAAAGTCACTAATAGCGGAGAACAAATGACGAGATTATGGTAGGGTACGAAACCTCCTCAAAGTTATTCTTTCCAATCAATCCATTGGGCTATTCCTATAAGTGTCACAAACAGCCCTATAGTTCGTACTAGAATAACACCTTAAGATACAAATCAACCAAAACCCTAATGTCACCTAGATACTCCAATGTCACCTCAAGTATCGGTGGGTATGATTATACGATATGCATCACACAATCTCAAATTCATCTATTCAACCAAAACATAGAACCTCAAAGAGTGCCCCAAAGTTTCTACCGGAGAATCACGACTAAAACGTGTGCCAACCACTATGCATAGGTTCATGGGCGGAACCCGCAAGTTGATCACCAAAACATACATCAAGTGAATCACGTGATATCCCATTGTCACCACAGATACGCACGACAAGACATACATCAAGTGTTCTCAAATCTTTAAAGACTCAATCCGATAAGATAACTTCAAAGGGGAAACTCAATCCATTACAAGAGAGTAGAGGGGGAGAGAAAACATCATAAGATCCAACTATAATAGCAAAGCTCGCGATACATCAAGATCGTATCACCTCAAGAACACGAGAGAGAGAGAGAGAGAGAGAGAGAGAGAGAGAGAGAGAGATCAAACACATAGCTACTGGTACATACCCTCAGCCCCGAGGGATAACTACTCCCTCCTCGTCATGGAGAGCACCGGGATGATGAAGATGGCCACCGGTGAGGGATTCCCCCCTCCGGCAGGGTGCCGAAACGGGTCTAGATTGGTTTTCGGTGGCTATGGAGGCTTCTGGTGGCGGAACTCCCGATCTATTGTGCTCCTGGATGTTTTTAGGGTATATGGAGATATATAGGCGGAAGAAGTACGTCAGGGGAGCCACGAGGGGCCCACAAGGGTGGAGGGCGCGCCCCCCCTGCCTCGTGGCTTCCTCGTTGCTTCCCTTACGTGGACTCCAAGTCTCCCGGGTTGCTTTCCTTCCAAAAATAAGTTCCGTGAAGTTTCAGATCAATTGGAATCCGTTTGATTTTCCTTTTGTGCGATACTCTAAAACAAGGAAAAAACAGAAACTGGCACTGGGCTCTAGGTTAATAGGTTAGTCCCAAAAATCATATAAAATAGCATATAAATGCATATAAAACATCCAAGGTTGATAATATAATAGCATGGAACAATCAAAAATTATAGATACGTTGGAGACGTATCAGCATCCCCAACTTAATTCTTGCTCGTCCTCGAGTAGGTAAATGATAAAAATAGAATTTTTGATGTGGAATGCTACCTAGCATATTTCTCAATGTATTCTTCTTTATTGTGGCAAGAATATTCAGATCCATAAGATTCAAGACAAAAGTTTAATATTGACATAAAAAATAATAATACTTCAAGCATACTAACAAAGCAATCGTGTCTTCTCAAAATAACATGGCCAAAGAAAGCTATCCCTACAAAATCATATAGTCTGGCTATGCTCCATCTTCACCACACAAAGTATTTAAATCATGCACAACCCCGATGACAAGCCAAGCAATTGTTTCATACTTTTGATGTTCTCAAACTTTTTCAATCTTCACGCAATACATGAGCGTGAGCCATGGACATAGCACTATAGGTGGAATAGAATGGTGGTTGTGGATAAGACAAAAAGGAGAAGATAGTTTCACATCAACTAGGCGTATCAACGGGCTATGGAGATGCCCATCAATAGATATCAATGTGAGTGAGTAGGGATTGCCATGCAACGGATGCACTAGAGCTATAAATGTATGAAAAATCAACAAAAGAAACTAGCGGGTGTGCATCCAACTCGCTTGCTCACGAAGACCTACGGCATTTTGAGAAAGCCCATCATTGGAATATACAAGCCAAGTTCTATAATGAAAGATTCCCACTAGTATATGAAAGTGACAACATAGGAGACTCTCTATCATGAAGATCATGGTGCTATTTTGAAGCACAAGTGTGGTAAAAGGATATTAGCATTGTCCCTTCTCTCCTTTTCTCTCATTTTTTTATTTTTTTATTTGGGCATTCTCTTTTTTATGGCCTCTTTTTTGGGGGCTTCTTTGGCCTCTTTTCTTTCGTCCGGAGTCTGATCCCGACTTGTGGGGGAATCATAGTCTCCATCATCCTTTCCTCACTGGGACAATGCTCTAATAATGATGATCATCACACTTTTATTTTCTTACAACTCAAGAATTACAACTCGATACTTAGGACAAGATATGACTATATGAATGCCTCCGGCGGTGTACCGGGATGTGCAATGATGCATGAGTGACATGTATGAAAGAATTATGAACAGTGGCTTTGCCACAAATACAATGTCAACTACATGATCATGCAAAGCAGTATGACAATGATGGAGCGTGTCATAATAAGCGGAACGGTGGAAAGTTGCATGGAAATATATCTCGGAATGACTATGGAAATGCCATAATAGGTAGGTATGGTGGCTATTTTGAGGAAGGTATATGGTGGGTTTATGGTACCGGCGAAAATTGCGCGATACTAGAGAGGCTAGCAGTGGTGGAAGGGTGAGAGTGCGTATGATCCATGGACTCAACATTAGTCATAAATAACTCACATACTTATTGCAAAAATCTATTAGTTATCAAAACAAAGTACTACGCGCATGCTCCTAGGGGGATAGATTGGTAGGAAAAGACCATCGCTCGTCCCCGACCGCCACTCATAAGGAAGACAATCAATAAATAAATCATGCTCCGACTTCATCACATAACAGTTCACCATACGTGCATGCTACGGGAATCACAAACTTTAACACAAGTATCTCTCAAATTCACAACTACTCACTAGCATGACTCTAGTATTACCATCCTCATATCTCAAAACAATCATCAAGTATCAAACTTCTCATAGTATTCAATGCACTTTATATGAAAGTTTTTATTATATCCCTCTTGGATGCCCATCATATTAGGACTAAATTCATAACCAAAGCAAACTACCATACTGTTCTAGAGACTCTCAAAATGATATAAGTGAAGCATGAGAGATCAATTATTTCTATAAAATAAAACTACTACCATGCTCTAAGAAGATATAAGTGAAGCACTAGAGCAAACGAAAAACTACTCCGAAAAATATAAGTGAAGCTCAATGAGTAGTTAAATAATTATGTAGCTATGTGAAGACTCTCTAACATTTAAAAATTTCAGATCTTGGTATTTTATTCAAACAGCAAGCAAAACCTAACAAAATAAATTGACGCTCCAAGCAAAACACATATCATGTGGCGAATAAAAATATAGCTCCAAGTAAAGTTACCGATGAACAAAGGCGAAAGAGGGGATGCCTTCCGGGGCATCCCAAAGCTTAGGCTCTTAGTTGTCCTTGAATATTACCTTGGGGTGTCTTGGGCATCCCCAAGCTAAGACTCTTGCCACTCCTTATTCCATAGTCCATCGAATCTTTACCCAAAACTTGAAAACTTTACAACACAAAACTTAACAGAAAACTCGTAACCTCCGTTAGTATAAGAAAATAAATCACCACCTAGGTACTGTTGTGAACTCATTCTAAATTAATTTTGGTGTAATATCTACTGTATTCCAACTTATCTATGGTTTATACACTTCGATACTACTCATAGATTCATCAAAATAAGCAAACAATACATCGAAAACAGAATCTGTCAAAAACAGAACAGTCTGTAGTAATCTGGATCACACGTATACTTATGGAACTCATAAAATTCTCAAATAAATTTTTTGACGTGAGTAATTTATCTATTAATCATCTGCAAAAAGAATTAACTCAATAGCACTTTCCAAATAAAAATGGCAGCAGTTCTCGTGAGCGCTAAAGTTTCTGTTTTTTACAGCATGATCGCAAAGACTTTCCCCAAGTCTTCCCAAAGGTTCTACTTGGGACAAACACTAATTAAAAGCATAAAACCACGTCTAAAAATAGACTAGATGAATTATTTATTAGTAAACAGGATCAAAAAGCAAAGAACAAAAATAAAATTGGGTTGCCTCCCAACAAGCGCTATCGTTTAACGCCCCTAGCTAGGCATGATGATTTTAATGATGCTCACATAAAAGATAGGAATTGAAACATAAAGAGAGCATCATGGAGAATATAACTAGCACATTTAATCCTAACCCACTTCCTATGCATAGGGATTTTGTGAGCAAACAACTTTTGGGAACAAGAATCAACTTGCATAGGAAGGTAAAACAAGCATAACTTCAAAACTTTAAGCACATAGAGAGGAAACTTGATATTAGTGCAATTCCTACAAGCATATATTCCTCCCTCATAATAATTTTCAGTAGCATCATGAATGAATTCAACAATATAACTATCACACAAAGCATTCTTTTCATGATCTACAAGCATAGAATTTTTATTACTCTCCACATAAGCAAATTTCTTCTCATGAATAATAGTGGGAGCAAACTCAACAAAATAAGTATCATGTGATTGAAAATTAAGATCAAGATGACAAGTTTCATGGTTATCATTATTCTTTAAAGCATACGTGTCATCACAATAATCATCATAGATAGGAGGCATGCTTTCATCATAGTAAATTTGCTCATCAAAGCTTGGGGAACAAAAAATATCATCTTCATCAAACATAGCTTCCCCAAGCTTGTGGCTTTGCACATCATTAGCATCATATATATTCAAGGAATTCATACTAACAACATTGCAATCATGCTCATCATTCAAAGATTTAGTGCTAAACATTCTAATGCATTCTTCTTTCTAGCACTTGAGAACAATTAGCGGAATCCTTATTTTCATGATAGATATTAAAAAGATGAAGCATATGAGGTACCCTTAATTCCATTTTCTTTGTAATTTTCTTTTATAAACTAAACTAGTGCTAAAACACGAAACTAAAAGATTCATTGCAAGATCTAAAGATATACCTTCAAGCGCTAACCTCCCCGGCAACGGCGCCAGAAAAGAGCTTGATGTCTACTACACAACCTTCTTCTTGTAGACGTTGTTGGGCCTCCAAGTGCGGAGGTTTGTAGGATAGTAGCAAATTTCCCTCAAGTGGATGACCTAAGGTCTATCAATCCGTAGGAGGCATAGGATGAAGATGGTCTCTCTCTCAAGCAACCGTGCAACCAAATAACAAAGAGTCTCTTGTGTCCCCAACACACCCAATACAATGGTAAATTGTATAGGTGCACTAGTTCGGCAAAGAGATGGTGATACAAGTGGTATATGGATGGTAGATAAAGGTTTTTGTAATCTGAAAATATAAAAATAGCAAGGTAACTAATGATAAAAGTGAGCGTAAACAGTATTGCAATGCGTTGAAACAAGGCCTAGGGTTCATACTTTCACTAGTGCAAGTCCTCTCAACAATAATAACATAATTGGATCACATAACTATCCCTCAACATGCAACAAAGAGTCACTCCAAAGTCACTAATAGCGAAGAACAAACAAAGAGATTATGGTAGGGTACGAAACCACCTCAAAGTTATTCTTTCCAATCAATCTGTAGGGCTATTCCTATAAGTGTCACAAACAGCCCTAGAGTTCGTACTAGAATAACACCTTAAGACACAAATCAACCAAAACCCTAATGTCACCTAGATACTCCAATGTCACCTCAAGTATCCGTGGATATGATTATACGATATGCATCAGACAATCTCAAATTCATCTATTCAACCAACACATAGAACCTCAAAGAGTGCCCCAAAGTTTCTACCGGAGAATCACAACAAAAACATGTGCCAACCCCTATGCATAGGTTCATGGGCGGAACCCGCAAGTTGATCACCAAAACATACATCAAGTGAATCACGTGATATCCCATTGTCACCACAGATACGCACGACAAGACATACATCAAGTGTTCTCAAATCTTTAAAGACTCAATCCGATAAGATAACTTCAAAGGGGAAACTCAATCCATTACAAGAAAGAAGAGGGGGGAGAAAACATCATAAGATCCAACTATAATAGCAAAGCTCGCGATACATCAAGATCGTATCACCTCAAGAACACGAGAGAGAGAGAGAGAGAGATCAAACACATAGCTACTGGTACATACCCTCAGCCCCGAGGGATAACTACTCCCTCCTCGTCATGGAGAGCACCGGGATGATGAAGATGGCCACCGGTGAGGGATTCCCCCCTCCGGCAGGGTGCCGGAACGGGTCTAGATTGGTTTTCGGTGGCTACGGAGGCTTCTGGCGGCGGAACTCCCGATCTATTATGCTCCCGGATGTTTTTAGGGTATATGGAGATATATAGGCGGAAGAAGTATGTCAGGGGAGCCACGAGGGGCCCACGAGGGTGGAGGGCGCGCCCAGGGGGGTGGGCGCGCCCCCTGCCTCGTGGCTTCCTCATTGTTTCCCTTATGTGGACTCCAAGTCTCCCGGGTTGCTTTCCTTCCAAAAATAAGTTTCGTGAAGTTTCAGGTCAATTGGACTCCATTTGATTTTCCTTTTCTGCGATACCCTAAAACAAGGAAAAAACAGAAACTGGCACTAGGCTCTAGGTTAATAGGTTAGTCCCAAAAATCATATAAAATAGCATATAAATGCATATAAAACATCCAAGGTTGATAATATAATAGCATGGAACAATCAAAAATTGTAGATACGTTGGAGACGTATCAGGCTACAGAGTCTGCAAAAGTGGAGTGATCGTTGGATTGGCAGCGTGAAGCTTCAAATTGCCATTGCTATTGAGGTCATTAAGCAGCTGGATATTGCTACGGAGGCAAGGACGCTATCAGATGTAGAGAGGGATTTGCGCAAGTGTTTAAAGAGGAAGCTTTTGGGTTTGAGCTCGTTGGAGCGAACAATCACTAGGCAAAGATCTAGAATGCTGCAACTACGTGAGGGCGACGGGACCACTAGGTTGTTCCATCAACAAGCAAGTCATAGTCAAAGAAAGAATGTTTTGAGGATGGTCAAGTACAATGATCAATTATACTCTGACCAGGATGAGGTGGCTTCAGCGGTGGATGCTTATTTTGGTGCGGCATTTCGGGGTGCATGCCCTCGTGGATATGCGCTCAACCTGGATGAGCTGGGCCTTCCACGCCTAAACCTGGCGCATCTTGAGCGGCCGTTTAAGGAGGAGGAGGTTGAAGGAGTGATCAAATTAATGCCTCAGGATAAAGCGTCGGGTCCTGATGGTTTTACGGGCAGATTCTATGCTACTTGCTGGAGTATAATCAAGGAGGATTTCATGAGAGCGATGGGCTGCTTCTACAATGGTGACATGAGGGGTTTGGCGGCCATCAATAAGTCCTTGGTCTCTCTTTTGCCCAAGAAAGATGGTGCCCTGGAGGTGTGTGACTTCAGACCCATCAACCTTGTGCATGGGGCACTGAAGATTTTCGAGAAGGTGCTTGCGTGTAGACTCGTGGAAGATCTACCTAAACTGGTTGGTAATCACCAAAGTGCTTTCGTCAAGGGCAGATGTTTGCATGACAATTTCATGCTTGTGCAAAGCACATCAAGAGGCTTCATGCTCTGAAGAACTCGGCGATTTTTCTTAAGCTGGACATCTCAAAAGCTTTCGACTCGGTGCAATGGCCCTTCTTGGTTGAGGTGTTGCAGCATATGGGATTCGGGCCAAGGTGGAGGTCTTGGATTTGTGGAATCCTTTCAACCTCTACCACAAAAGTAATGGTCCATGGTGCACCGGGATACACGATCTACAACTGCAAAGGGCTACGACAAGGGGATCCTATCTCTCCAATGCTTTTCATCCTAACTATGGAGCCGATGCAAAGGATGATGCAGCTAGCAGTGACCCGAGGGGTGATGGAACCTTTGGCGCGTGTGGGCATGGAGAAGCAACTATCAATCTTTGCGGATGACGTTGTTCTATTTGTCAAACCAAATAAGGTGGATCTTGCGGCTTGCAAGTGTATCTTGGAGCTTTTCGGCGAAGCATTGGGACTGAGGATCAACATGCAAAAATCGGCAGCTATTCCTATTAGATGCTCGGAGGACTAGATTACTATGGCATGTGCCGAGCTCCAGTGCCCCTTGGGATCCTTCCCGATCAAGTATTTGGGGTTGCCACTCTCATTAAGGAGGCCATCGGCGACACCGTTGAAGTATTTGGTGGATCAAATGGCTAATAAGCTAGCAAAATGGAGGGCATCGCTTATGCCAAAGAGTGGCAGACTAACCTTGGTCCAATCGGTGCTATGTGCCATGCCGATCCACGCAATGATGGTGCTGGATCTATCGATGAAAACAATTGCTGCAATAAAGAAGATTTGCAGAGGTTTCTTGTGGTGTAGACGCGCGGAGGCTAATGGTGGCAATTGTGCGGTGGCTTGGGATGCGGTGTGCACACCGAAGTGGGCAGGTGGCCTTGGTTTGCCAAACTTGCGTTGGATGAACATAGCAATGCAAACGAGATGGTCGTGGCTTGCGAGGACTGATGAGATGAGGCCATGGAGAGAGTTCAAGATCAAGGTCCCAGAGGAGTCAATGGAGCCATGAGGAGTGTGGATGATTCTGGGCTCATGACACGTTTTTGGGAGGACCGCTGGCTTGATGGCAGCAGGATTCAGGAGGTTGCACCGCTCCTCTACAGCTTGGTTCCAAAGCGCATCAGAGACTCCCGGTTAGTTGGACCGGTGGTGGAGAATGGGAGTTGGGCATTGGACGTTGGCCCAGACATAGGACCTGTTGTGTTGCACGAGTTCTTTTTGATATGGCAACTAGTCTCAACTTGGGAGCCCATGGTGGATGTGCCTGACAAGGTGGTTTGGTCGTGGGAGGCCACCGGACAGTTCTCCGTGAAATCTGCTTATGCGGCTGGCTTTTGGGGTCGAGAAGGAAGCGTGACGGCGGATCTAACTTGGAAATCACATGCACCCTCATGGTGCAGGCTTTTCACATGGTTGTCCCTCAAGGACCGATGTTGGACGTCGGACCGACTAGCGAGGCGAGGGTTGCCACACCAAGACGCATGCCCGTTGCGACCAGGAGGACGAAACCATTAAACACATTCTACTCACTTGCGTCTTTGCTAGGACTTCTTGGGCGAGGATCTGCGAGGCCTTGGGAAAACCGGATTGGACTCCCACTCAACAGGACAAGCTGGTGGATTGGGCTGTGGCCAAGCAAGGATTAGAAGGCATGAGCATCAAGGATCTTCGTACTATTATTGCGCTAGTCTGGTGGGAGTTGTGGAAGCATAGGAATGGTATTATCTTTGATGGGGCGCGCCCTTGCTTGGAGTGTCTACTAGGGAAAGTGAGGCAATAAGGCCAACCGTGGGCATTGGCCGGGGTAACTCCCTTCTTTAGTAGGGTGGAGAGGTGGGAGACTAGTGAGGAGTAATATGTACTAAGAAACTATGTAATTGTGGTGGAGGCTTTCTTTGCCTTTCTTCTTTAATATATGATATGCGCACTCGTGCATATTCGACAGAAAAAAACACAAAAATAGAAAAGACGTCGGAATAGTGTCATGTCCTATTATATCCTAGGATTAGAAAGCTGTAGGAATTTGGATTGAAGAGTGTTTGATAGCATAGAGAAAACAAGGAATGCTACTAAGAGATTTGAGTGGATGGAAATTTTCCTTCCAAATGGAGCAAAAATGAATCCTACGGAAAAGTTCCTAAGGATTCCCACCATAGGACAAAAATCTGAAGAGTCCAAATCCTACAAAAATCCTATAGAATTCCTTTGGATCAAAGGAGTGTGCTTGCATTACTTACCAAGACCACGATGTTTTCGTGTAAAGGCTATAACTAGCTTATTGTAAATCATATGTCATGTTGTCCCCTAGTGTTCCCGACTTGGGTTTTGGCCCAATAACGATCTTTTTTTCTTCCTTTTTTGGAGGTATTAGTTGTCTTTGGTTCTTACTCACAACATTGTGGTGCTTTATCCCTCAAAACAATTCTTGTCGCTTCTTCAACATTGGGATCCCTCTATTGTACCCCTAGATATAAAGCAATAAAGTGGCCGGATTATCTTTAAAAAAAGTTGTCTCCGGTTTTCTATAGACCACATAACTCGGTTTCCCATGCTTTTAGTCTCTTTTTCCTATTTAACCTTATTCAATTTCTTTTTTACCATTTCCATCTTCATTTTTGGTTTATTTTCTCCTTTATTTCTTTTAGGAATTGCATGCTTTTTTTATAAAATGTTTGAGACCTTTGTAAGACTTAAAAAAATGTGTGAGCATTTTCAAATATTACATGAACATTAACTATGTGAATAATTTTAATATTTACATGAATTTTTTGAAAACATGTAATTTTAGAAAATAATATTATGAATTTTTTTAATATGTAAACATTTCTTAGAAATAGGTAAAAATCTAAATTATATGAAAGTTTTTAAAAATATGTGACCTATTACATATATATATGGATTGACTATTCGTCACCCTGGGTGAGGAATAGTTATTCTTCACCCACCTCTATTTTACCATCAATGCACCGTAATTTTACGTTCCGTAAGTTTTGTCTTATTTTCGATGTAAAAATAGACCGTAAGAAAATATATAATCACAATAAAAACATTTTATGTTATGTAAAATTACAAACGTAAAAACATAGTGTAAAGTATACATAAACTGCAAATTTTCTTGTCTTATGACCTATATTTTTATTTTCTTATGCCAAATTTTACGTATGAATCAATAGAAATGTAACTATTTGAATTCCAAATGTAATTTAGTTATGAAGTGATTATAAGATTACCTCGGGCAAAGAATTACCTATTCTGCATCCTGGGTGATGAATAGTATCACTATATATATGTACACACACACACACACACACATTTAAGTGGGTCAACATTTTTTAAATGTGAGAAATAATTTTTAAAATACATACATACTTTTTAAAATGGGTGAATACTTTAAAATTTACACAAGCATTATTTAAATATATGAATATATTTTTCTTAGGTATATGATCTCTTAAATTACATTAACATGTTTCCAATTACATGAGCATTTTAATAAAAATACATGAAAACTTTTTGTAATTAAATCAACATTTTAAAAATATGTGAATATACTTGTTTAACCAGAAACCATAAACGCACATAAGACAATGGAAGTTCCTTTTACAATTCTTTCGCTAGTATATGATTTACCACAATGAAGAATAGATATACACTTCTAAAGGTGATCAGAAGAGCCAACTAAAGTTGAAGTGATATTTGGCAAAACAAGAGGTAGTCCTATATCATCGGCCAAGTCAGGGGCCAACTAGATGTGAGACCATTCACACAAGGATAGCGTCTGAAATTCCGAACAAGTATCTTGAGTCAAACATGGACATCACAAGACGCATTTTACAATATAGATTTCATACACATTGCGGAAATCATACATCTTTCACATGCATTGCACAATTTCATACACATTTCACATACATTGTACAGTTTCTAGCATCCAAATGATCATATACCATGCGCTTTTATTTATTTGAACACCAGATCAATATGATTAGGCAAAATGACAAAATATGTTAGCAACTGAGCCGTATAACATTTTATGCACGGATAGCATATAGCATGTTAAAATCTAGTGCCAAATAGAATACATTCTGAAATATTCAATATGGTAGAAATCTTTGCCTCTCTGGATTTCTGCACTATACAAGGATGCACAGTTCGTGCATATTGGAGAAAATTATGAAAGATTTTTTTACTGTTATGAAAGATTTTTTTACTATAAAAACAAGAAATGAAAATTTTCATATTAACATGCAATTCACTGCAATCAAAAACTCTATTTGGACCTCTTGATTTCATTTTTTTTTCTCTTGTTGCAATAATTTTTCAATGTTACTATATCTACAAGCTTAGGCAATGCCTCTTCTTTGGAAAACTACAATAGTTATAAGCTCACGCAACGATAAATAGTGCAGATTGTCAATTGTCATCTTCAAATTTTATGAAGTAAATATATTAGAAATTGCACATCTTACTGTTTGTATCATTCATGGAGATCATTTTCTTGAGAGCCACTTTCAGGTAATGCATTTGTTTGTCTCACAATAGAAATTGTTGCAAGCCTTTACGTTTGCTATGTAAGTAAAGCCGGTATGCATGCATTCTCCTTGAATATTTGCATGCACTTGATTGGAGGTGGTCGTGATGTGATAAATTTTGGTGAAGGCGGGTGGTGCCTCATACATTGACGTCGGCATCTCTAGTCAATGGATGTGACACAGGGACAAACAATTGCGTGTTACTAAATGGTTTAGGGGCACTCGCGGAGTAGCAGATGTATTTGAATAACAGGGAATGTCTAACGCACCCTATGGAAATGACCTATTTACCCTTATGTACGAATGTAGGATTGGCTTGGTACTGATATCCAGGGTTGAGTAGCAATAGAGTGATGTAAAAGAGCTCTGACTCGTGAGCGGAGAAAGTATAATCATTCTTATTGATGGCACTCACCACCTGCAACCAGGGAATACATAGATAGCTCTGAATGGTTACATACCCAAAATGTATCACATAAAATTCAATGGTGCTAAGCCAATTACGTGACGAGTTGATAATGGATTCCATGGTGAGGAGGTGCTTCCCCAAATCATTGGCTTATTCAAAGAGAATATTTTCTGGTGCCCCTAAGTCCCAACATTAATTCTAAACTAGGCTATGTGGAATCCTGTGCAAACTAGAAGATGCTTGGTCGGATCTAACTTTATAACTAGATGTAAGTTTGTGATGTGCTCTCATCTTGCCCTATCTAACCATTGGAGGTCACAATAGTTATATGTAGGTGAGAGGGTGTACAAATAATATGAGGACATAAATATTTTTGTCTCTCTTATCTTTGAAAATAAGTAGGTGAGAACAAATTAATATATGATCTTCTGACTAAATATGAGAGCAAGAACGTGGGACGTTACAAATAATCTGAAATGTAGAAAAAAATAGTACTCCAATACTTTCATTTTTTTAGGGAACTCCAATACATTGGTAGTTACATTAGCGATATCAGTTCACGACCTTGTGGTGTGTTTTTTGGTGAATACGCTTAGCAGCGTATCATTTCATTGATAGAGGGAGAAAGAAGTTGGTACAGGTGGCATCCATGCAGACGTACACTAGAAGGCGTCTGGAGGGATGCAGCGAGTGTTAGAAAATAAACTAGCGTGACAAGTTTCAGGTTCAGGTTAGGCTTAGTGTCAGGTTTCAGTTTCGACAGTCTGTAGTTTTCTTCCGTTGTTTCAGTCAAGCCCGAGGACGCGGCATGTGCGATCCCGAGGCCGTAGCTCGCGGCGAGCGCATGCCCCTGATCGTGGGATGGCACAATCCAGTAGAGGGGGTCGTCCTCGATTCGTTTTTCCAGTTGATCCAGGAATAAAGCAAACAGAAAACGCAGCTGTTCAGTGCGCTGCACAAAAACATCGTCTCTGTTGTCTCCTTCACCTCTCGCCATTGACAGAGCTTCAAGCTTGAGGGTAACAATTGGCATCAGAGCCATTCTTCGGTCCAGTGCATGGCCGGAGACGACACCGGCAGCAAGTCACCATCGACGCCGCGCGCAAATGTCTCCGACGGCTCAGAGCTAGTCGTGGCGGAGAGATCCATGGCGCGGGTGGTGCGCGACACCGGCGGCGCGGCGTGGCCGCAACTAACGAGGACCAACTACACCGACTGGGCTGTTCTCATGCAGCTCATGATGGAGGGGCAGCAACTCTGGGACGCCGTGGTGACGGGCACGGCGGAGCGCAGCGACGATCGGCTCGCGCTCGAGGCCATCCTGCATGGAGTACCACCGGAGATGGGGCCCACCCTCGCCGGCAAGGCCACAGCGAAGGAGGCGTGGGAATCCGTCAAGACGATGCGTCTTGGAGTGGCTCGCGTCCGCGAGGCGAAGCTCGCAACTCTAACAAAGTAGTACAACGACATTCACTTCGCCGACGGCGAGACTATCGACGATTTCGCCATGCGGATCACGAACATGGTGGCCCAGATGGCGCAGCTCGGGGAGACCGTCCTGGAGAAGCGCATCGTTCGCAAGTTCCTCTCCGTCGTCCCTAAGAGGTATTCGCAAATCGCCTTGTCAATTGAGACTCTCATTGATCTAGATACGCTCTCCGTGGAGGAGCTCACTGGGCGGCTGAGGGCTGCCGAGGAACGGTACAACCTCGATCCGGGGGAGCCAGGCGCCGGGCGTCTCATGTTCACGGCGGAGGAGTGGCTCGCGCGTATGCAGAGCAGCGAGAACGACGGATCCGGAGGCAGCGGATCCGGCTCAGGACGCGGCGGCGGACGTCGCGGGCGAGGCCGCGGGCGTGGCGGCGGACGCGGCTCCGGCAGCCGCGCAAAACCCACGGACCAGTGCCGTCACTGCAAGAAGTACGGGCACATGGTGCGTGAGTGCAAGACGCGCATCCGCGAGGAGGGAGCGGAGGCGAACCTTGCCGAACAAGGCGGGCACGCCACGGACGGGCATGACGACGACCGACGCTCCTGATGGCGGTGATCGCCGCGACCCCGGCACAGAGCGCTGGGGAGCACATCATGCTCAATGAGGAGCGTGCAGAGGCGAATCTGGGCGCCGAGGAGGCGCCGTGCGACGGCCGGTGGTTCCTGGACACCGGTGCGTCCAACCACATGACTGGCGATCGCTCGGCGTTCACGGAGCAGGACGAAGGCGTCTCCGGCAGCGTCAGGTTCGGGGACGGCTCTACCGTGGCCATCCGAGGCCGCGGTGCGATCACCTTCACCGTGCGTAGCGGTGACCAACGCGTGCTCACGGACGTCTACTTCATCCCGCGTCTCAAGACAATCATCATAAGCCTCGGGCAACTGGACGAGCACGGCTGCACCACCAAGATCCATGGCGGCATTCTGACCTTGTACGATCGCCGCCAGACGGAGCTGGCCCAAGTGCGCAGGAACAGCAAGCTCGTGTATGTGGTGCGCCTCGACATCTTGCTCCCCACCTGCCTGTCCGCACGCGGCGGCGACGAGGCGTGGATTTGGCACGCCAGACTGGGTCACCAACACTTCGACGTGCTCCGGCACATGGGGCGTGCCGGGATGGTGCGCGGGATGCCCGTTGTGGATCACGTGGAGCAGCTCTGCGATGCCTGCCTGGCAGGGAAGCAGCGGCGTGCTCCTTTTCCGTCGCAGGCACGCCATCGCGCGGAGAGGCCGCTCGAGCTCGTGCACGCTGACCTCTGCGGGCCGATCACTCCGGCCACACCTGGTGGTAAGAAATATTTCATGTTGATTGTCGATGACCATAGCCGCTACATGTGGGCCGTGTTGCTGCCAGCGAAGGACGCCGCTGCGGACGGCATCAAGCATTTCGTAGCCGCGGCAGAGGCAGAGCAGGGCGTGCGGCTCCGCACGTTCCGCACAGATTGGGGCGGGGAGTTCACCTCCAGCGCGCTCGGTGACTACTTCGCGGGCCAGGGCGTGCAAAGACACCTCATGGCGCCGTATTCACCCGAGCAGAACGGCGTCGTGGAGCGGCACAACCAGACGGTCGTCGGCATGGCATGGAGTATGCTCAAGGCGAAGAAGATGCCCAGCTGGTTCTGGGGGGAGGCCGCGGCGACTGCGGTGTTCATTCTCAACCGGTCGTACACGCGCAGTATTGATGGCAAGACTCCCTACGAGGCATGGCACGGCAAGAAACCGGCCGTGCACTACCTGCGCGTGTTCAGCAGCATTGCCTATGTCAAGAACGCGCGTCCAGGGCTCAAGAGGCTGGATGATCGCAGCACCAAGATGATCTTCATCGCCTACGAGGAGGGGTCGAAGGCGTACAGGGTCTATGATCCTCTGACTCGGCACGTGTACGCCACACACGACGTGGTGTTCGACGACAGCGCGAGATGGGACTGGGGCACGTCGTGCGAGGCTGAGGACGAGCAGCTCGTCTTCCCTGTCCAGCTCCCACTCGCCACCGGTGCAAGCTCCGCACCAGCTGAGCCGGCATCGCCGGAAGCAGAGCAGACGCCTGGAGGATCGCCGGTGCCTGCATCGCCCGCTACGCCTGAGAGCACCAGAGCACCGGCATCGCCGGACTTGCCGTGGACAGCTGCAACAGACACACCCAGCAGCAGTACGCCCCAGAGTGCAGACCCATCGGCGGTGGAGTTTGTCACGCCGCCTGCAACATGGTTCGACTCGTACGATGCAGACGACGACCCTTTCACTGGGCACCGCTTTCGCCGTCTGGCAGACGTGTACGGCGGGGCGGCGAAGTCATCGCCACCAGCGGAGCGCCTGCTCCTAGCAGAAGAGGAACCAGTTACTTTCGCAGAAGTGGCGCCCCACGAGAGCTGGCGGAGTGCGATGCTGGAGGAGCTGGCATCCATCGAGGAGAATGGCACTTGGACGCTCACTGATCTGCCCGCAGGTCATACAGCCATCAGCCTCAAGTGGATTTTCAAGCTGAAGAAGGACGCTGCTAGCACCGTCGTCAAGCGCAAGGCACGGCTAGTAGCAAGAGGTTTTGTGCAGAAGGAAGGCATGGACTTCGACGATGCGTTCGCACCCATGGCAAGGCTGGACTCTGTTTGTGTCATGATCGGCACGGCGGCGCAGCACGGCTGGGAACTGCACCACCTCGACGTCAAGTCAGCATTTCTGAACGGTGAGCTCAAGGAGGAGGTGTACGTCACCCAGCCGCCCAGTTTTGCTCGGAGAGGAGAAGATCACAAGGTTTACCGCCTGCACAAGGAGCTCTACGGTCTGCGGCAGGCGCCGCGGGCATGGAATGAGAAGCTCGACGCCACCCTGAAGGAGCTGGGGTTCTCTTGCTGCCCGGCTGATCACGCCCTATACGCTCGAGGCTGAGGACAAGCTCAGCTCCTGGTCGGCGTGTACGTGGACGATCTCGTCGTCACCGGTGCCGACGGCGAGTGCGTCAGCAAGTTCAAGGCAGAGATGATGGCCAAGTTTCGCATGAGCGACCTAGGGCTACTCAGCTTCTATCTCGGCATCAAAGTGAAGCAAGGAGGGGGAGAGATCATTCTATCCTAGTCTGCATACGCCGACAAGCTGCTGGAGCGCGCGGGCATGGCGGACTGCAATCCAACGCACGTTCCCATGGAGCCGCGGCTTCGTCTGAGCAAGAATGGATCAGAACCCCTGGTGGATGCCATGGACTACCGCAGCATCATTGGAGGACTGTGGTATCTTACTCACACCCGGCTGGATATCTTGTTTGCGGTGGGTTATGTCAGTCGGTTCATGGAGGCGCCAAGACGGCGCACCTTGTCGCCGTCAAACACTTGCTGCGCTATATTGCGGGCACGCGCAGGTACGGTTGCCGGTACACCAAGGGCAGCGAGAGCAAGCTCGTCGGATACAGTGACTCTGACATGGTCCGGGATGTCGACAATCGCAAGAGCACCTCGGGGAACATCTTCTTCATTGGAGGTGCGCCGATCACCTGGCAGTCACAGAAATAGAAGATTGTTGCTCTGTCTTCGTGTGAGGCGAAGTACGTGGCGGAAACAACAGCAGCCTGCCAGGCCATCTGGTTGAGCAGGCTCATGGGCGATCTGTTCATGGAGGAGCACGGCGCAGTCACCATCTTCGTCGAGAACAAGTCAGCCATACAGCTGTGCAAAAATCCAGTCTTCCATGATCGGAGCAAGCACATCGATGTACGATTCCACTTCATCCGCAGATGCATTGAGGAAGGGAAGATCAAGGTCGAGTACATTCCTACAGGTGACCAGCTCGCAGACATGTTCACCAAATCACTCGGGCGCACGCAGTTCCAGGAGCTGCGCGTGCGTATTGGCATGGTTGAAGTTTGATTTCCTTGGTCACGACTAGCTTAGGGGGAGATTGTTAGCAAATAAACTAGCGTGACAAGTTTCAGGTTCAGGTTAGGCTTAGTGTCAGGTTTCAGTTTCGACAGTCTGTAGTTTTCTTCAGTTGTTTCAGTCAAGCCAGAGGACGCGGAATGTGCGATCCCGAGGCCGTAGCTCGCGGCGAGCGCACGCCCCTGATCGTGGGATGGCACGATCTAGTAGAGGGGGTCGTCCTCGATCCGTTTTTCCAGTTGATCCGGGAATAAAGCAAACAGAAAACGCAGCAGTTCAGTGCGCTACACAAAAACATCGTCTCTGTTGTCTCCTTCACCTCTCGCCATTTACAGAGCTTCAAGCTTGAGGGTAACAGCGAGCAGGGGAAGGAGGATGCTCAGCCTCGGTACAAGTCATCAGGTTACAGGAATAATAGCGGCTAGTCCCTTGGCGCCGGCCTTAGCCCATAGGCGAGCGTCATCCTGAATGGAAAGCACAAGATCATCGGTGGAGGGGTGCAGGCCGTCGAAGATGACGGTGTTGCGATGCTTCCAAATGGCCCAAGCGGTCAGAGTGACGATGGAGTTGAGCCCTTTGCACAGGCCGCACGGTGAGGTGGCGTACGCGAGCGCCCACCAAACGAAGAAGGTCGTCGCGCCATCCATGAGCGGAGTGATGAGCCAACACCAGGACAGGATTTCATGCCAGGTGATCTGGGCGAAAACGCATCCAGCTAAGAGGTAGTCGATGGATTCCATCTCCTGATGGCAGAGGATGCAAACGGCGTCGTGCGTGAGGCCATGACATGTGCGGCGTTCGGCTGTCCAGCACCGGTCCAGAGAGGCGAGCCAGAGGAAAATGTTGCTGTTGAGAGGGGCCCAGCTCTTCCAAAGAAGCTTCCAGGAGGGCTGTGTAGTGGATCCGTGAAAGAGAGTGTGATAGCAAGACTTGGCCGAGTAAATGCCATTTATCGTCCAACGCCAGGATATCTTGTCAGGCGTGGTGGTTAGGGTCACGCCTTGGAGCTTACGCCAAAGGTTGATGTACTCGAGGACCTCTGGGATCCCGAGCGCGCCGTGGATGTCGCGAATGCATCCATGCTGCTCGAGGCCCTCACATACCAAGGTGCGCCGCCTGCGCCTATTCGGCACGAGAGAGAAAAGGCCGGGGGCGAGCTCGGAGACGGCCTGGCCGTCAAGCCAGTGGTCGCTCCAATAGAGGCAGGTTCTCCCGTCTCCAAGGTGCCAGGATGTGGAGGCGCGGAAGAAGCGAGACGTCACATCGTCCATTGGGAGCTGCAGATGATGCCAAGGCCACGAGGGGTCGGTGGCTTTGAGCCAAAGCCAGCGGCAGCGCAGGGAGATCTCGGTGAGGTGCAAGTCAAGCACGCCAAGTCCGCTGAACTCGAGATGTCGACAAACACGCGGCCATCTTACAAGGCAGCTGCCTGATCTGGCGTCGTGCCGGCCATGCCAAAGGAAGTCACGGATGATCCATGTGATCTTCTTAAGAATAGTCGGGTTGATGGCGATGGCCATGAGGATGTGCACGGGTGCTACCTCTTGAGCTTGCGTTGGATTTCCCCGAAGAGGAAGGGATGATGTAGCAGAGTAGCGTAAGTATTTCCCTTAGTTTTTGAGAACCAAGGTATCAATCCAGTAGGAGGCCACGCTCAAGTCCCTCGTACCTGCACAAAACGATAGCTACTCGCAACCAACGCGATTAGGGGTTGTCAAACCCTTCACGGTCACTTACGAGAGTGAGATCTGATAGATATAATATTTTTGGTATTTTTGATATAGAGATGCAAAGTAAAAAGTAAAGGCAAAGTAAAAAAGCAAAGCAAGATTAAAGTGATGGACATTGATATGATGAGAATTGACCCGGGGGACATAGGTTTCACTAGTGGCTTCTCTCAAGAGCATAAGTATTCTACGGTGGGTGAACAAATTACTGTTGAGCAATTGGCAGAATTGAGCATAGTTATGAGAATATCTAGGCATGATCATGTATATAGGCATCACGTCCATGACAAGTAGACCACGATTCCGCATCTACTACTATTACTCCACTCATCGACCGCTATCCAGCATGCATCTAGAGTATTAAGTTCAAAACAGAGTAACGCCTTAAGCAAGATGACATGATGTAGAGAGATAAATTCATGCAATATGAAATAAACCCCATCTTGTTATCCTCGATGGCAATGATACAATACGTGCCTTGCTGCCCCTTCTGTCACCGGGAAAGGACACCGCAAGATCGAACCCAAAGCTAAGCACTTCTCCCATGGCAAGAACTACCAATCTAGTTGGCCAAACCAAACGGATAATTCGAAGAGACTTGCAAAGATAACCAATCATACATAAAAGAATTCAGAGAAGATTCAAATATTATTCATAGATAGACTTGATCATAAACCCACAATTTGTTGGAAATATGCCCTAGAGGCAATAATAAATTAGTTATTATTATATTTCCTTGTTCATGATAATCGTTTATTATCCATGCTAGAATTGTATTGATAGGAAACTCAGATACATGTGTGGATACATAGACAACACCATGTCCCTAGTAAGCCTCTAGTTGACTAGCTCGTTGATCAATAGATGGTTACAGTTTCCTGACCATGGACATTGGATGTCATTGATAACGGGATCACATCATTAGGAGAATGATGTGATGGACAAAGACCCAATCCTAAGCCTAGCACAAGATCATGTAGTTCGTATGCTAAAGCTTTTCTAATGTCAAGTATCATTTGTTGGGTTTCGTAGTAATTTCAAAAAATTTCCTACGCACAACAAGATCATGTGATGCATAGCAACGAGGGGGGAGTGTGATCTACATACCTAGTAGATCGACGACGGAAGTGTTTGGTTGATGTAGTCGTACGTCTTCACGATCCGACCGATCAAGCACCGAAACTACGGCACCTCCGAGTTCGAGCACACGTTCAGCTCGATGACGATCCCCGGACTCCGATCCAGCAAAGTGTCGGGGAAGAGCTCCGTCAGCACGACGGCGTGGTGATGATCTTGATGCACTACAGCAGCAGGGCTTCGCCTAAACTCCGCTACAGTATTATCGAGGACTATGGTGGCTGGGGGCGCCGCACACGGCTAAGGAATAGATCACGTGGATCAACTTGTGTGTTCTAGGGTGCCTCTGCCTCAGTATATAAAGGACCAAGGGGGGGGAGGCTGGCCGGCCACATAGGGCGCGCCAGGAGAGTGCTACTCCCTCTGGGAGTAGGATCCCCCCCCCCCCCCAATCCTAGTTGGAATAGGACTTGTGGAGGGGGGAAAAGAGAGAGAGGGGCCGGCCCCCTCTCCTTGTAAAATTCGGACCAAGGGAGGGGAGGGGCGCGCGGCCCATGTAGGGCTGCCTCTTCTCTTTTCCACTAAGGCCCATCATGGCCCATTTAGCTCCCGGGGGGTTCCGGTAACCTCCCGGTACTCCGGTAAAATCCCGATTTCACCCGGAACACTTTCGATATCCAAACATAGGCTTCCAATATATCAATCTTTATGTCTCGACCTTTTCGAGACTCCTCGTCATGTCCGTGATCACATCCAGGACTCCGAACAACCTTCGATACATCAAAATGCATAAACTCATAATATAACTGTCATCGTAACCTTAAGCGTGCGGACCCTACGGGTTCGAGAACAATGTAGACATGACTGAGACATGTCTCCAGTCAATAACCAATAGCGGGACCTGGATGCCCATATTGGCTCCTACATATTCTACTAAGATCTTTATCGGTCAGACCGCATAACAACATACGCCGTTCCCTTTGTCAACGGTATGTTACTTGCCCGAGATTCGATCGTCGGTATTCCAATACCTAGTTCAATCTCGTTGCTGGCAAGTCTCTTTACTCGTTCTATAATACATCATCCCGCAACTAACTCATTTAGTTGCAACGCTTGCAAGGCTTAAGTGATGTGCATTACCGAGAGGGCCCAGAGATACCTCTCCGACAATTGGAGTGACAAAACCTAATCTCGAAATACGCCAACCCAACATGTACCTTTAGAGACACCTGTAGTACTCCTTTATAATCACCCAGTTACGTTGTGATGTTTGGTAGTACCCAAAGTGTTCCTCCGGTAAACGGGAGTTGCATAATCTCATAGTTATAGGAACATGTATAAGTCATGAAGAAAGCAATAGCAACATACTAAACGATCGGGTGCTAAGCTAATGGAATGGGTCATGTCAATCAGATCATTCTCTTAATGATGCGATCCCGTTAATCAAATAACAACTCATTGTTCATGGTTAGGAAACATAACCATCTTTGATTAACGAGCTAGTCAAGTAGAGGCATACTAGTGACACTTTGTTTGTCAATGTATTCACACATGTATTATGTTTCCGGTTAATACAATTCTAGCATGAATAATAAACATTTATCATGATTATAAGGAAATAAATAATAACTTTATTATTGCCTCTAGGGCATATTTCCTTCAGTCTCCCACTTGCACTAGAGTTAATAATCTAGATTACACAGTAATGATTCTAACACCCATGGAGCCTTGGTGCTGATCATGTTTTGCTCGTGGAAGAGGCTTAGTCAACGGGTCTGCAATATTCAGATCCGTATGTATCTTGCAAATCTCTATGTCTCCCACCTGGACTAGATCCCGGATGGAATTGAAGCGTCTCTTGATGTGCTTGGTTCTCTCGTGAAATCTGGATTCCTTTGCCAAGGCAATTGCACCAGTATTGTCACAAAAGATTTTCATTGGACCCGATGCACTAGGTATGACACCAAGATCGGATATGAACTCCTTCATCCAGACTCCTTCATTTGCTGCTTCCGAAGTAGCTATGTACTCCGCTTCACATGTAGATCCCGCTACAACCCTTTGTTTAGAACTGCACCAACTGGCAGCTCCACCGTTTAATGTAAACACGTATCCGGTTTGCGATTTAGAATCGTCCGGATCAGTGTCAAAGCTTGCATCAAGGTAACCTTTTACGATGAGCTCTTTGTCACCTCCATATACGAGAAGCATATCCTTAGTCCTTTTCAGGTATTTCAGGATGTTCTTGACCGATATCCAGTGATCCACTCTTGGATTACTTTGGTACCTCCCTGCTAGACTTATAGCAAGGCACACATCAGGTCTGGTACACAGCATTGCATACATGATAGATCCTATTGCTGATGCATAGCGAACATCTTTCATATTCTCTCTATCTTCTGCAGTGCTCGGGCATTGAGTCTTACTCAACTTCACACCTTCTGACACAAGCAAGAACCCTTTCTTTGCTTGATCCATTTTGAACTTCTTCAAAATTTTGTCAAGGTATGTGGTTTGTGAAAGTCCAATTAAGCGTTTTGATCTATCTCTATAGATCTTAATGCCTAATATGTAAGCAGCTTCACCAAGGTCTTTCATTGAAAAACTTTTATTCAAGTATCCCTTTATGCTATCCAGAAATTCTACATCATTTCCAATTAGTAATATGTCATCCACATATAATATCAGAAATGCTACAGAGCTCCCACTCACTTTCTTGTAAATACAGGCTTCTCCAAAAGTCTGTATAAAACCAAACGCTTTGATCACACTATCAAAACGTTTATTCCAACTCCGAGAGGCTTGCACCAGTCCATAAATGGATCGCTGGAGCTTGCACACTTTGTTAGCTCCCTTTGGATCGACAAAACCTTCTGGTTGCATCATATACAACTCTTCTTCCAGAAATCCATTCAGGAATGCAGTTTTGACATCCATCTGCCAAATTTTATAATCATAAAATGCGGCAATTGCTAACATGATTCGGACAGACTTAAGCATCGCTACGGGTGAGAAGGTCTCATCGTAGTCAATCCCTTGAACTTGCCGAAAACCTTTTGCAACAAGTGGAGCTTTGTAGACAGTAATATTACCGTCAGCGTCAGTCTTCTTCTTGAAGATCCATTTATTCTCAATTGCTTGCCGATCATTGGGCAAGTCAACCAAAGTCCATACTTTGTTCTCATACATGGATCCCATCTCAGATTTCATGGCTTCAAGCCACTTTGCGGAATCTGGGCTCACCATTGCTTCTTCATAGTTCGTAGGTTCATCATGATCTAGTAGCATGACTTCTAGAACAGGATTACCGTACCACTCTGGTGTGGATCTTACTCTGGTTGATCTACGAGGTTCAGTAGTATCTTGTTCTGAAGTTTCATGATCATTATCATTAGCTTCCTCACTAATCGGTGTAGGTGTCACAGAAACAGGTTTCTATGATGTACTACTTTCCAATAAGGGAGCAGGTACAGTTACCTCGTCAAGTTCTACTTTCCTCCCACTCACTTCTTTCGAGAGAAACTCCTTCTCCAGAAAGTTTCCGAATTTAGCAACAAAAGTCTTGCCTTCGGATCTGTGATAGAAGGTGTATCCAATAGTTTCCTTTGGATATCCTATGAAGACACATTTCTCCGATTTGGGTTCGAGCTTATCAGGTTGAAGCTTTTTCACATAAGCATCGCAGCCCCAAACTTTCAGAAACGACAACTTTGGTTTCTTGCCAAACCACAGTTCATAAGGCGTCGTCTCAACGGATTTTGATGGTGCCCTATTTAATGTGAATGCGGCCGTCTCTAGAGCGTATCCCCAAAACGATAGCGGTAAATCAGTAAGAGACATCATAGATCGCACCATATCCAGTAAAGTACGATTATGACATTCGGACACACCATTACGCTGAGGTGTTCCGGGTGGCGTGAGTTGCGAAACTATTCCACAATTTTTCAAATATACACCAAACTCGTAACTCAAATATTCTCCTCCACGATCAGATCGTAGAAACTTTATTTTCTTGTTATGATGATTTTCAACTTCACTCTGAAATTCTTTGAACTTTTCAAATGTTTCAGACTTATGTTTCATTAAGTAGATATACCCATATCTGCTTAAATCATCTGTCAAGGTGAGAAAATAACGATATCCGCCACGAGCCTCAATATTCATCGGACCACATACATCTGTATGTATGATTTCCAACAAATTTGTTGCTCTCTCCATAGTACCGGAGAACTGCGTTTTAGTCATCTTGCCCATGAGGCACGGTTCGCAAGTACCAAGTGATTCATAATCAAGTGGTTCCAAAAGTCCATCAGTATGGAGTTTCTTCATGCGCTTTACACCGATATGACCTAAACGGCAGTGCCACAAATAAGTTGCACTCTCATTATCAACTCTGCATCTTTTGGCTTCAACATTATGAATATGTGTGTTACTACTATCGAGATTCAACAAGAATAGACCACTCTTCAAGGGTGCATGACCATAAAAGATATTACTCATATAAATAGAACAACCATTATTCTCTGATTTAAATGAATAACCGTCTCGCATTAAACAAGATCCAGATATAATGTTCATGCTTAACGCTGGCACCAAATAACAATTATTTAGGTCTAATACTAATCCCGAAGGTAGATGTAGAGGTTGCGTGCCGACTATGATCACATCGACTTTGGAACCGTTTCCCACGCGCATCGTCACCTCGTCCTTAACCAATCTTCGCTTGATCCGTAGTCCCTGTTTCGAGTTGCAAATATTAGCAACAGAACCAGTATCAAATACCCAGGTGCTACTGCGAGCATTAGTAAGGTACACATCAATAACATGTATATCACATATACCTTTGTTCACCTTGCCATCCTTTTTATTCGCCAAATACTTGGGGCAGTTCCGCTTCCAGTGACCAGTCTGCTTGCAATAGAAGCACTCAGTTTCAGGCTTAGGTCCAGGTTTGGGTTTCTTCTCTTGAGTAGCAACTTGCTTGCCGTTCTTTTTGAAGTTCCCCTTCTTCTTCCCTTTACCCTTTTTCTTGAAACTAGTGGTCTTGTTGACCATCAACACTTGATGCTCCTTCTTGATTTCTACCTCCGCAGCTTTCAGCATCGCGAAGAGCTCGGGAATAGTCTTATTCATCCCTTGCATATTATAGTTCATCACGAAGCTCTTGTAGCTTGGTGGCAGTGATTGGAGAATTCTGTCGATGACGCAATCATCTGGAAGATTAACTCCCAATTGAATCAAGTGATTATTATACCCAGACATTTTGAGTATATGCTCACTAACAGAACTGTTCTCTTCCATCTTGCAGCTATAGAACTTATTGGAGACTTCATATCTCTCAATCCGGGCATTTGCTTGAAATATTAACTTCAACTCCTGGAACATCTCATATGCTCCATGACGTTCAAAACGTCGTTGAAGTCCCGATTCTAAGCTGTAAAGCATGGCACACTGAACTATCGAGTAGTCATCAGCTTCGCTCTGCCAGACGTTCATAACATCCGGCGTTGCTCCTGCAGCAGGCCTGGCACCCAGCGGTGCTTCCAGGACGTAATTCTTCTGTGCAGCAATGAGGATAATCCTCAAGTTACGGACCCAGTCCGTGTAATTGCTACCATCATCTTTCAACTTTGCTTTCGCAAGGAACGCATTAAAATTCAACGGAACAACAGCACGAGCCATCTATCTACAATCAAACATAAACAAGCAAGATACTAATCAGGTACTAAGTTTCATGATAAATTTAAGTTCAGTTAATTTACTTAAAGAACTCCCACTTAGATAGACATCCCTCTAATCCTCTAAGTGATTACGTGATCCAAATCAACTAAACCATGTCCGATCATCACGTGAGATGGAGTAGTTTTCATTGGTGAACATCATTATGTTGATCATACCTACTATATGATTCACGCTCGACCTTTCGGTCTCCGTGTTCCGAGGCCATATCTGTATATGCTTGGCTCGTCAAGTATAACCTGAGTATTCCGCGTGTGCAACTGTTTTGCACCCATTGTATTTGAACGTAGAACCTATCACACCCGATCATCACGTGGTGTCTCAGCACGAAGAACTTTCACAACGGTGCATACTCAGGGAGAACACTTCTTGATAATTTAGTGAGAGATCATCCTATAATGCTACCGTCAATCAAAGCAAGATAAGATGCATAAAAGATAAACATCACATGCAATCAATATAAGTGATATGATATGGCCATCATCATCTTGTGCTTGTGATCTCCATCTCCAAAGCACCGTCATGATCACCATCGTCATCGGCGTGACACCTTGATCTCCATCGTAGCATCGTTGTCGTCTCGCCAAGCTTGTGCTTCTACGACTATCGCTACCGTTTAGTGATAAAGTAAAGCATTACATCGCGATTGCATTGCATACAATAAAGCGACAACCACATGGCTCCTGCCGGTTGCCGATAACTCGGTTACAAAACATGATCATCTCATACAATAAAATTCAGCATCATGTCTTGACCATATCACATCACAACATGCCCTGCAAAAACAAGTTAGACGTCCTCTACTTTGTTGTTGCAAGTTTTACGTGGCTGCTACGGGCTTAAGTAAGAACCAATCTCACCTACGCACCAAAACCACAATGATAGTTTATCAATTTGACTCCGTTTTAACCTTCGCAAGGACCGGGCGTAGCCACACTCGGTTCAACTAAAGTTGGATAAACTGTCACCCACAAGCCACCTCTGTGCAAAGCACGTCGGGAGAACCGGTCTCGCGTAAGCGTACGCGTAATGTCGGTCTGGGCCGCTTCATCCAACAATACCGCCGAACCAAAGTATGACATGCTGGTAGACAGTATGACTTATATCGCCCACAACTCACTTGTGTTCTACTCGTGCATATAACATCAACATATAAAACCTAGGCTCGGATGCCACTGTTGGGTTTCATATTAATTTCAAAAAATTTCCTACGCACATGCAAGATCATGTGATGCATAGCAACGAGGGGGGAGTGTGATCTACATACCTAGTAGATCGACAACGGAAGCGTTTGGTTGATGTAGTCGTACGTCTTCACAATCCGACCGATCAAGCACCGAAACTACGGCACCTCCGAGTTCGAGCACACGTTCAGCTCGATGACGATCCTCGGACTCCGATCCAGCAAAGTGTCGGGGAAGAGTTCCATCAGCACGACGGCGTGGTGACGATCTTGATGCACTAAAGCAGCAGGGCTTCGCCTAAACTCCGCTACAGTATTATCGAGGACTATGGTGGCTGGGGGCGCCGCACACGGCTAAGGAATAGATCACATGGATCAACTTGTGTGTTCTAGGGTAACTCTGCCTCAGTATATAAAGGACCAAGGGGGGGAGGCTGGCCGGCCACATAGGGCGCGCCAGGAGAGTGCTACTCCCTCTGGGAGTAGGATCCCCCCCCCCCAATCCTAGTTGGAATAGGACTTGTGGAGGAGGGAAAAGAGAGAGAGGGGCCGGCCCCCTCTCCTTGTCCAATTCGGACCAAGGGAGGGGAGGGGCGCGCGGCCCATGTAGGGCTTCCTCTTCTCTTTTCCACTAAGGCCCATCATGGCCCATTTAGCTCCCGGGGGGTTCCGGTAACCTCCCGGTACTCCGGTAAAATCCCGATTTCACCCGGAACACTTCCGATATCCAAACATAGGCTTCCAATATATCAATCTTTATGTCTCGACCTTTTCGAGACTCCTCGTCATGTCCGTGATCACATCTGGGACTCCGAACAACCTTCGGTACATCAAAATGCATAAACTCATAATATAACTGTCATCGTAACCTTAAGCGTGCGGACCCTATGGGTTCGAGAACAATGTAGACATGACCGAGACATGTCTCCAGTCAATAACCAATAGCGGGACCTGGATGCCCATATTGGCTCCTACATATTCTACAAAGATCTTTATCGGTCAGACCGCATAACAACATACGTCGTTCCCTTTGTCATCGGTATGTTACTTGCCCGAGATTCGATCGTCGGTATTCCAATACCTAGTTCAATCTCGTTGCTGGCAAGTCTCTTTACTCGTTCTGTAATACATCATCCCGCAACTAACTCATTTAGTTGCAACGCTTGCAAGGCTTAAGTGATGTGCATTACCGAGAGGGCCCAGAGATACCTCTCCGACAATTGGAGTGACAAAACCTAATCTCGAAATACGCCAACCCAACATGTACCTTTGGAGACACCTGTAGTACTCCTTTATAATCACCCAGTTACGTTGTGACGTTTGGTAGTACCCAAAGTGTTCCTCCGGTAAACGGGAGTTGCATAATCTCATAGTTATAGGAACATGTATAAGTCATGAAGAAAGCAATAGCAACATACTAAACGATCGGGTGCTAAGCTAATGGAATGGGTCATGTCAATCAGATCATTCTCTTAATGATGTGATCACGTTAATCAAATAACAACTCATTGTTCATGGTTAGGAAACATAACCATCTTTGATTAACGAGCTAGTCAAGTAGAGGCATACTAGTGACACTTTGTTTGTCTATGTATTCACACATGTATTATGTTTCCGGTTAATACAATTCTAGCATGAATAATAAACATTTATCATGATTATAAGGAAATAAATAATAACTTTATTATTGCCTCTAGGGCATATTTCCTTCATCATTTCCTTAGACCATGAGATTGTGCAACTCCCGGATACCGTAGGAATGCTTTGGGTGTGCCAAACGTCACAACGTAACTGGGTGGCTATAAAGGTACACTACAGGTATCTCAGAAAGTGTCTGTTGGGTTGGCACGAATCGAGACTGGGATTTGTCACTCCGTGTAAACGGAGAGGCATCTCTGGGCCCACTCGGTAGGACATCATCATAATGTGCACAATGTGATCAAGGAGTTGATCACGAGATGATGTGTTATGAAACGAGTAAAGAGACTTGCCGGTAACGAGATTGAACAAGGTATCGGGATACCGACGATCGAATCTCGGGCAAGTATCGTACCGCTAGACAAAGGGAATTGTATACGGGATTGATTAAGTCCTTGACATCGTGGTTCATCCGATGAGATCATCGTGGAACATGTGGGAGCCAACATGGGTATCCAGATCCCGCTGTTGGTTATTGACCGGAGAGTCATCTCGGTCATGTCTGCATGTCTCCCGAACCCGTAGGGTCTACACACTTAAGGTTCGTTGACGCTAGGGTTATAGAGATATTAGTATGCGGTAACTCGAAAGTTGTTCGGAGTCCCGGATGAGATCCCGGACGTCACGAGGAGTTCCGGAATGGTCCGGAGGTAAAGATTTATATATGGGAAGTCTTGTTTTGGTCGCCGGAAAAGTTTCGCGCATTATCGGTATTGTACCGGGAGTGCCGAAAGGGGTCTGGGGGTCCACCAAGGGGGTCCACCTGCCCCGGGGGGCCACATGGGCTGTAGGGGTGTGCGCCTTGGCCTATATGGGCCAAGGGCACCAGCCCCAAGAGGCCCATGCGCCAAAGATAAGGGAAAGAAAGAGTCCTAAAGGGGGAAGGCACCTCCTAGGTGCCTTGGGGAGGATGGACTCCTCCCTGGCCGCACCCTTCCTTGGAGGAAGGGCCAAGGCTGCGCCCCCCCTCTCCCTTGGCCCTATATATAGTGAGGGGAAGGGAGTGCAGCCGGACCTAAGCCCTGGCGCCTCCCTCTCCCTCCCATGACACATCTCCCTCCTCCCGCCGCGCTTGGCGAAGCCCTGTTGGAATCCCGCTACTTCCACCACCACGCCGTCGTGCTGCTGGATCTCCATCAACCTCTCCTCCCCCTTGCTGGATCAAGAAGGAGGAGACGTTGCTGCTCCGTACGTGTGTTGAACGCGGAGGTGCCGTCCGTTCGGCGCTAGGATCATCGGTGATTTGGATCACGACGAGTACGACTCCATCAACCCCGTTCTCTTGAACGCTTCCGCGCACGATCTACAAGGGTATGTAGATCCACTCCTCCCTTGTTGCTAGATGACTCCATAGATAGATCTTTGTGACACGTAGGAAAATTTTGAATTTATGCTACGTTCCCCAACAGTGGCATCATGAGCTAGGTCTATGCGTAGTTTCTATGCACGAGTAGAACACAAAGTTGTTGTGGGCATTGATTTTGTTCAATATGCTTACCGTTACTAGTCCAATCTTGATTCGGTGGCATTGTGGGATGAAGCGGCCCGGACCGACCTTACACGTACTCTTATGTGAGACTGGTTCCACCGACTGACATGCACTAGTTGCATAAGGTGGCTAGCGGGTGTCTGTCTCTCCCACTTTAGTCGGATCGGATTCGATGAAAAGGGTCCTTATGAAGGGTAAATAGCAATTGGCATATCACGTTGTGGTTTTTGCGTAGGTAAGAAACGTTCTTGCTAGAAACCCATAGCAGCCACGTAAAACATGCAAACAACAATTAGAGGACGTCTAACTTGTTTTTGCAGAGTATGCTATGTGACGTGATATGGCCAAAGGATGTGATGAATGATATATGTGATGTATGAGATGATCATGTTCTTGTAATAGGAATCACGACTTGCATGTCGATGAGTATGAAAACCGGCAGGAGCCATAGGAGTTGTCTTAATTTATTTATGACCTGCGTGTCAACATAAACGTCATGTAATTACTTTACTTTATTGCTAACCGTTAGCTGTAGTAGTAGAAGTAATAGTTGGCGAGGCAACTTCATGGAGACACGATGATGGAGATCATGATGATGGAGATCATGGTGTCATGCCGGTGACGATGATGATCATGGAGCCCCGAAGATGAAGATCAAAAGGAGCAATATGATATTGCCATATCATGTCACTATTTGATTGCATGTGATGTTTATCATGTTTATACATCTTATTTGCTTAGAACGACGGTAGTAAATAAGATGATCCCTCACTAAAATTTCAAGAAGGTGTTTCCCCTAACTGTGCACCGTTGCGAAAGTTCGTTGTTTCGAAGCACCACGTGATGATCGGGTGTGATATATTCTTACGTTCGAATACAACGGGTGTTGACGAGCCTAGCATGTACAGACATGGCCTCGGAACACATGCAAAACACTTAGGTTAACTTGACAAGCCTAGCATGTACAGACATGGCCTCGGAACACAAGAGACCGAAAGGTCGAGCATGAGTCGTATAGAAGATACGATCAACATGAAGATGTTCACCGATGTTGACTAGTCCGTCTCACGTGATGATCGGACACGGCCTAGTTGACTCGGATCATGTAATCACTTAGATGACTAGAGGGATGTCTATCTGAGTGGGAGTTCATAAGATGAACTTAATTATCCTGAACATAGTCAAAAGGTCTTCGCAAATTATGTCGTAGCTCGCGCTTCAGTTCTACTGTTTAGATATGTTCCTAGAGAAAATTTAGTTGAAAGTTGATAGTAGTAATTATGCGGACTAGGTCCGTAAACTGAGGTTTGTCCTCATTGCTTCATAGAAGGCTTATGTCCTTAATGCACCGCTCAGTGTGCTGAACCTCGAACATTGTCTATGGATGTTGCGAACATCTGACATACACATTTTGATAACTACGTGATAGTTCAGTTAAACGGTTTAGAGTTGAGGCACCTAAGACGTTTTGGAACATCGTGAAACATATGAGATGTTTCGAGGGCTGAAATTGGGATTTCAGGCTCGTGCCCATGTCAAGAGGTATAAGACCTCCGACGATTTTCTTAGCCTGCAAACTAAGGGAGAAAAGCTCAATTGTTGAACTTGTGCTCAGATTGTCTGAGTACAACAATCGCTTGAATCGAGTGGGAGTTGATCTTCCAGATGAAATAGTGATGGTTCTCCGAAGTCATTACCACCAAGCTGCTTGAGCTTCGTGATGAACTATAATATATTAGGGACATGAATGATGATCCTTGAGATATTCGCGATGTTTGACACCACAAAAGTAGAGATCAAGAAGGAGCATCAATTGTTGATGGTTGGTGAAACCACTAGTTTCAAGAAGGGCAAGGGCAAAAAGGGATGCTTCATGAAATGGCAAATCAGCTGCTGCTCTAGTGAAGAAACCCAAGGTTGAACCCAAACCCGAGACTAAGTGCTTCTGTAATAAAGGGAACAGCCACTGGAGCAAAATTACCCTAGATACTTGGTAGATAAGAAGGCTGGCAAGGTCGATAGAAGTATATTGGATGTATTATGTTAATGTGTACTTTACTAGTACTCCTAGTAGCACCAGGGTATTAGATACCGGTTCGGTTGCTAAGTGTTAGTAACTCAAAATAAAAGCTATGGAATAAATGGAGACTAGCTAAAGGTGAGATGACGATATGTGTTGGAAGTATTTCCAAGGTTGATCAAATATCGTACGCTCCCTCTACCATCGAGATTGGTGTTTGCGTTGAGCATAGACATGATTGGATTATGTCTATCGCAATACGGTTATTCATTTAAAGAGAATAATGGTTACTCTGTTTATTTGAATAATACCTTCAATGGTCTTACACCTGAAATGAATGGTTTATTGAATCTCGATCGTAGTGATACATATGTTCATGCCAAAAGATAGTAATGATAGTACCACCTACTTGTGGCATTGCCACGTAAGTCATATCGGTATAAAACGCATCAAGAAGCTCCATGATGATGGATCTTTGGGCTCACTTGTTTTGAAAGGTTTGAGACATGCGAACCATGTCTATTGGTGTATATGCATGAAGAAACTCCATGCAAATGGACCGTTTGGACTCACTTGATTTTGAATCACTTGAGACATGCAAATCATACCACATGGGCAAGATGACTGAAAGCCTCATTTTCAGTAAAATGGAACTAGAAAGCAACTTGTTGGAAGTAATACATTTTGATGTGTGCAATCCAATGAGTGCTGAGGCATGTAGTGGATATTGTTATGTTCTTACTTCACAGATGATTTGAGTAGATGTTGAGTATATTTACTTGATGAATCACGAGTCTGAATTATTGAAAGGTTCAAGTAATTTCAGGGTGAAGTTGAAAGATCATCGTGACAAGAGGATAAAATATCTATGATATGATCATAGAGATAAATATCTGAATTATGAGTTTGGCACAGAATTAAGACATTGTGGAAATTGTTTCACAACTAATACAGCCTGGAACACCATAGTGTGATGGTGTGTCCGAACATCGTAACTGCACCCTATTGGATATGATGCATACCATGATGTCTCTTATCGAATTACCACGATAGTTTATGGGTTAGGCATTAAAGACAACCACATTCACTTTAAATAGGGCACCACGAAATTCCGATGAGATGACACCATATGAACTATGGTTTAGAGAAACCTAAGCTGTCATTTCTTAAAAGTTTGGGGCTGCGACGCTTATGTGAAAAAGTTTCAGGATGATAAGCTCGAACCCAAAGCGAATAAATGCATCTTCATAGGACACCCAAAATAGTTGGGTATACCTCCTGTCTCAGATTCGAAAGCAATAAGGGATTGTTTCTAGAATCAGGTCCTTTCTCGAGGAAAAGTTTCTCTCGAAAGAATTGAGTGGGAGGATGGTGGAGACTTGATGAGGTTATTGAACCGTCTCTTCAACTAGTGTGTGGCATAGCACATGGAGTTGTTCCTGTGGCACCTACACCAATTGAAGTGGAAGCTTATGATAGTGATCATGAAACTTCAGATCAAGTCACTACCAAACCTCGTGGGATGACAAGGATGCATACTACTTCAGAGTGGTACGTAATCCTGTCTTGGAAGTCATGTTGCTAGACAACAATGAACCTACGAGCTATGGAGAAGCGATGGTGGGCCCGGATTCTGATAAATGGCTCGAGGCCATAAAATCCGAGAGAGGATCCATGTATGAAAACAAAGTGTAGACTTTGGCAGAACGGCTCGATGGTCGTAATGCTATTGAGTACAGATGGATTTTAAAAGGAAGACGGACAATGATGGTAGGTATCACCATTAAGAAAGCTCGACTTGTCGTTAAGATGTTTTCCGACAAGTTCAAGGAGTTGACTGCGATGAGACTTTCTCACTCGTAGCGATGCTAAGAGTCTGTTGGAATTATATTAGCAATTACTGCATTATTTGTGAAATCTTGCAGATAGGATGCCAAAAACCATTGTTTCCTCGACGATTTTTGAGGAAAGGTTGTGTGTGATACAACCGGAAGTTTTTGTTAATCATGAAAAGATGCTAATAAGTATACAAAGCTCCAGCAATCCTTCAAAGGACTGGAGTAAGCATCTCGGAGTTGGAATGTATGCTTTGATAAGATGATCAAAGTTTTGGGTGTATACAAAGTTTATGAGAAACTTGTATTTCCAAAGAAGTGAGTGGGAGCACTATAGAATTTCTGATAAATATATGTTGACATATTGTTGATCAGAAATGACGTAGAATTTCTGGAAAGCATATAGGGTTATTTGGAAAGTATTTTTCAATGGAAAGCCTGGATTAAGCTACTTGAACATTGAGCATCAAGATCTATAAGGATAGATCAAAATTCTTAATGGTACTTTCAAATGAGCACATACCTTAACATGATCTTGAAGGTGTTCAAGATGGACCAGTCAAAGAAGGAGTTCTTGCCTGAGTTGTAAGGTATGAAGTTAAGACTTAAAGCTCGACCACGGCAGAAGAAAGAGGAAGTACGAAGGTCGTCCCCTATGCTTTTGTCATAGGCTCTATACGGTATGCCATGCTGAGTACCGCACCTGATGTGTGCCTTGCCACATATCTGGCAAGAGGGTACAAAGGTAATCTAGGAGTAGATCACCAGATAGCGGTCTAAATTATCCTTAGAGGAATGAGGATATGTTTCTCGGTTATGGAGGTGATAAAGAGTTCGACGTAAAGAGTTACGTCGATGCAAGCTTAACACCTATCCGGATAGCTCTGAGTAGAGATACCGGATACATATAATGGAGCAACAATTTAGAATAGCTCCAAGTAGAACAGTTATTTGAAATGGCTCCAAATATAGCGTAGTAGCTGCATCTACAAAATGACATAGAGATTTGCGAAGTACATACAGATCTGAAAGATTCAGACCCGTTGACTATAACATCTCTCACAAGCATAACATGTTCAAACCCAGAACTCATCGAGTGTTAATCACATGGTAATGTGAACTAGATTATTGACTCTAGTAAACTCTTTGGGTGTTAGTCACATGGGGATGTGACCTTGAGTGTTAATCACATATCGATGTGAACTGGATTATTGACTCTAGTGCAAGTGGGAGACTGTTGGAAATATGCCCTAGAGGCAATAATAAATTAGTTATTATTATATTTCCTTGTTCATGATAATTGTTTATTATCAATGCTAGAATTGTATTGATAGGAAACTCAGATACATGTATGGATACATAGACAACACCATGTCCCTAGTAAGCCTCTAGTTGACTAGCTCGTTGATCAATAGATGGTTACGGTTTCCTGACCATGGACATTGGATGTCATTGATAACGGGATCACATCATTAGGAGAATGATGTGATGGACAAAGACCCAATCCTAAGCCTAGCACAAGATCATGTAGTTCGTATGCTAAAGCTTTTCTAATGTCAAGTATCATTTCCTTAGACCATGAGATTGTGCAACTCCCGGATACCGTAGGAGTGCTTTGGGTGTGCCAAACGTCACAACGTAACTGGGTGGCTATAAAGGTACACTACAGGTATCTCCGAAAGTGTCTGTTGGGTTGGCACGAATCGAGACTGGGATTTGTCACTCCGTGTAAACGGAGAGGTATCTCTGGGCCCACTCGGTAGGACATCATCATAATGTGCACAATGTGATCAAGGAGTTGATCATGGGATGATGTGTTACGAAACAAGTAAAGAGACTTGCCGGTAACGAGATTGAACAAGGTATCGGGATACCGACGATCGAATCTCGGGCAAGTATCGTACCGCTAGACAAAGGGAATTGTATACGGGATTGATTAAGTCCTTGACATCGTGGTTCATCCGATGAGATCATCGTGGAACATGTGGGAGCCAACATGGGTATCCAGATCCCGCTGTTGGTTATTGACCAGAGAGTCATCTCGGTCATGTCTGCATGTCTCCCGAACCCGTAGGGTCTACACACTTAAGGTTCGGTGACGCTAGGGTTATAGAGATATTAGTATGCGGTAACCCGAAAGTTGTTCGGAGTCCCGGATGAGATCCCGGACGTCACGAGGAGTTCCGGAATGGTCCGGAGGTAAAGATTTATATATGGGAAGTCTTGTATTGTACCGAGAGTGCCGAAAGGGGTCCGGGGGTCCACCAAGGGGGTCCACCTGCCCCGGGGGGCCACATGGGCTGTAGGGGTGTGCGCCTTGGCCTATATGGGCCAAGGGCACCAGCCCCAAGAGGCCCATGCGCCAAGAGATAAGGGAAAGAAAGAGTCCTAAAGGGGGAAGGCACCTCCTAGGTGCCTTGGGGAGGATGGACTCCTTCCTGGCCGCACCCTTCCTTGGAGGAAGGGCCAAGGCTGCGCCCCCCTCTCCCTTGGCCCTATATATAGTGAGGGGAAGGGAGGGCAGCCGGACCTAAGCCCTGGCGCCTCCCTCTCCCTCCCATGACACATCTCCCTCCTCCCGCAGCGCTTGGCGAAGCCCTGTTGGAATCCCGCTACTTCCACCACCACGCCGTCGTGCTGCTGGATCTCCATCAACCTCTCCTCCCCCTTGCTGGATCAAGAAGGAGGAGATATTGCTGCTCCGTACGTGTGTTGAACGCGGAGGTGCCGTCCGTTCGGCGCTAGGATCATCGGTGATTTGGATCATGACGAGTACGACTCCATCAACCCCGTTCTCTTGAACGCTTCCGCACGCGATCTACAAGGATATGTAGATCCACTCCTCCCTCGTTGCTAGATGACTCCATAGATAGATCTTGGTGACACGTAGGAAAATTTTGAATTTATGCTACGTTCCCCAACACAATTCATCGGTCTCAACAAACACACCGCAAAAAGAAGATTACATCGAATAGATCTCCACAAGAGAGGGGGAGAACTTTGTATTGAGATCCAAAAAGAGAGAATAAGCCATATAGCTACTAACTATGGACCCGAAGGTCTGAGGTAAATTACTCACACTTCATCAGAGAGGCTATGATGATGTAGAATCCCTCCGTGATGACTGCCCTCTCCGGCGGAGCTCCGAAACAGGCCCCAAGATGGGATCTCATGGATACAGAAAGTTGCGGCGGTGGAATTAGGTTTTTGGCTCCGTATCTATTCGTTTGGGGGTACGTAGGTATATATAGGAGGAAGGAGTACGTCGGTGGAGCTTCGAGGGGCCCACGAGGCAGGGGCGCGCCCTAGGGGGGGGGCGCCCCCACCCTCATGACCGCCTCTTTGATGCCTTGGCGTAGGGTCCAAGTCTCTTGGATCACGTTCGGTGAGAAAATCACGTTCCCGAAGGTTCTATTCCGTTTGGACTCTGTTTGATATTCCGTTTCTTCGAAACACTGAAATAGGCAAAAAAAAACAGCAATTCTGGGCTGGGCCTCCGGTTAATAGGTTAGTCCCAAAAATAATATAAAAGTGGAAAATAAGGCCCAATATAGTCCAAAATAGTAGATAATATAGCATGGAACAATCAAAAATTATAGATACGTTGGAGACGTATCAGGCATCCCCAAGCTTAATTCCTGCTCGTCCTCGAGTAGGTAAATGATAAAAAGAGAATTTTTGATGCGGAGTGCTACTTGGCATAATTTCAATGCAAATCTTCTTAATTGTGATATGAATATTCAGATTCGAAAGATTCAAGACAAAAGTTTATATTGACATAAAAAATAATAATACTTCAAGCATACTAACAAAGCAATTATGTCTTCTTAAAATAACATGGCCAAAGAAAGTTATCCCTACAAAATCATATAGTCTGGCTATGCTCTATCTTCACCACACAAAGTATTTAAATCATGCACAACCCCGATGACAAGCCAAGCAATTGTTTCATACTCTAACTTTTTCAAAACTTTTTCAATCTTCACGCAATACATGAGCGTGAGCCATGGATATAGCACTATAGGTGGAATAGAATGGTGTTTGTGGAGAACACAAAAAGGAGAAGATAGTCTCACATCAACTAGGCGTATCAACGAGCTATGGAGATGCCCATCAATAGATATCAATGTGAGTGAGTAGGGATTGCCATGCAACGGATGCACTAGAGCTATAAGTATATGAAAGCTCATCAAAAGAAACTAAGTGGGTGTGCATCCAACTTGCTTGCTCATGAAGACCTAGGGCAATTTGAGGAAGCCCATCATTGGAATATATAAGCCAAGTTCTATAATGAAAGATTCCCACTAGTTTATGAAAGTGATAACATGAGAGACTCTCTACTATGAAGATCATGGTGCTACTTTGAAGCACAAGTGTGGTAAAAGGATAGTAACATTGTCCCTTCTCGCTTTTTCTCTCATTTTTTTATTTGGGCCTTTTCTCCCTTTTTTTATGGCCTCTTTTTATTTGGGCTTCTTTGGCCTCTTTTTTTTCGTCCGGAGTCTCATCCCGACTTGTGGGGGAATCATAGTCTCCATCATTCTTTCCTCACTGGGACAATTCTCTAATAATGATGATCATCACACTTTTATTTTTCTTACAACTCAACAATTACAACTCGATACTTAGAACAAAATATGACTCTATATGAATGCCTCCGGCGGTGTACCGGGATATGCAATATGACAATGATGGAGTGTGTCATAATAAACGGAACGGTGGAAAGTTGCATGGCAATATATCTCGGAATGGCTATGAAAATGCCATAATAGGTAGGTATGGTGGCTGTTTTGAGGAAGGTATATGGTAGGTGTATGATACCGGCGAAAAGTGCGCGGTATTAGAGAGGCTAGCAAAGGTGGAAGGGTGAGAGTGCGTATAATCCATGGACTCAACATTAGTCATAAATAACTCATATACTTATTGCAAAAATCTAGAAGTTATCAAAGCAAAGTATTACGCGCATGCTCCTAGGGGGGTAGATTGGTAGGAAAAGACCATGGCTCGTCCCCGACCGCCACTCACAAGGAAGACAATCAATAAATAAATCATGCTCCGACTTCATCACATAACGGTTCACCATACGTGCATGCTACGGGAATCACAAACTTTAACACAAGTATTCTTTAAATTCACAACTACTCAACTAGCATGACTTTAATATTATCACCTCCATATCTCAAAACAATTATCATGTTTCAATCTTTTCTTAGTATTCAACACACTCAAAAGAAAGTTTCACAAATCTTGAATACCAAGCATATTATTATTAAGCAAATTACCATGCTATTAAGACTCTCAAAATAATTTAAGTGAAGCATGAGAGATCAATAGTTTCTTTAAAACAAATCCACCACCGTGCTCTAAAAGATCTAAGTGAAGCACATAGAGAAAAATTACATAGCGCTCAAAAGATATAAGTGAAGCACCTAGAGCAAAATTATAATGCTCAAAAGATATAAGTGAAGCACATAGAGCAAAACTACATAGCTCAAAAGATATAAGTGAAGCACATAGAGTATTCTATCAAATTCTAATTCATGTATGGCTCTCTCAAAAGGTGTGTACATCAAGGATGATTGTGGCACACTAAAACACAAAGACACAAATAATACAAGACGCTCCAAGCGAAAACACATATCATGTTGGTGAATAAAAATATAGCTCCAAGTAAATTACCAATGGAAGTGGACGAAAGAGGGGATGCCTTCCGGGGCATCACCAAGCTTAGACTTTTTGGTGTCCTTGTATTATCTTGGGGATAGGCTCTTGCCACTCCTTGTTCCATAATCCATCACAAGAATTCACCCAAAACTTGAAAACTTCACAACACAAAACTTAAAGTAGAAAACTCGTGAGCTCCGTTAGCGAAAAAAAACAAAAGACCACTTCAAGGTACTGTAATGAACTCATTCTTTATTTATATTGGTGTTAAACCTACTGTATTCTAACTTCTCTATGGATTATAAACTATTTTACTAACCATAGATTCATCAAAATAAGCAAACAACACACGAAAAACAGAATCTGTCAAAAACAGAACAGTCTGTAGTAATCTGTAGTTAGCGCAAGATCTGGAACCCCAAAAATTCTTAAATAAATTTCTGGACGTGAGGAATTTATATATTAATCATCTGCAAAAATAATTAACTAAATATCACTCTTAAAATAAAAATGGCAGCAGCTCTCGTGAGCACTAAAGTTTCTGTTTTTTTACAACAAGTTCAACAAGACTTTCCCCAAGTCTTCCCAACGGTTCTACTTGGCACAAACACTAATTAAACACAAAAAACACAACCAAAACAGAGGATAAATAAATTATTTATTACTAAACAGGAGAAAAAAGCAAGGAATAAAAATAAAATTGGGTTGCCTCCCAACAAGCGCTATCGTTTAACGCCCCTAGCTAGGCATAAAATCGAGGATAGAGCTAGGTATTGCCATCTTTGGTGGGCAATCCATAAGTGGCTCTCATGATAGTTTCATATGGAAATTTTATTTTCTTTATTGGAAAGTGTTCCATGCCCTTTTTTAATGGAAATTGAAATCTAATATTCCCTTCCTTCATATCAATAATCGCACCAACCGTTCTAAGGAAAGGTCTACCAAGAATAATAGGGCAAGAAGGATTGCAATCTATATCAAGAATAATGAAATCTACGGGCACATAATTCCTATTGCAACAATAATAACATCATTAATCCTTCCCATAGGTCTCTTAATAGTAGAATCTGCAAGATGCAAGTTTAGAGAGCAATCATCAAAATTGCGGAAATCTAGCAAATCACATAAAGTCTTGGGAATAGTGGAGACACTAGCACCCAAATCACACAAAGCATAAAACTCATGATCTTTAATTTTAATTTTAATAGTTGGTTCCCACTCATCATAGAGTTTTCTAGGGATAGAAACTTTCAACTCAAGTTTTTCTTCATAAGATTGCATCCATGCATCAACAATATGTTCGGTGAAGGCTTTCTTCTGACTATAAGCATGTGGAGAATTTAGCACGGATTGCAACAAGGAAATCAATTAAAGAGAAACTTTCATAATTAAATTCCTTGAAATCCAATATAGTGGGTTTAGCAACATCTATATTTTTATTTCTTTCCATCCCACTTTCATCAATTTCATCATAAAGATCTAAATACTCCGGATTTTTAGAACGCCTTCTAGGTAAAGGAAGATCATATTCAGTTTCATCAAGATTCATATTGCAAAACAAAGATTTAATAGGGGACACATCAATAACTTTTAGATATTCATCTTGATTTTCATAGGAATTGGAAGAACACGCTTTAATAAAGGCATCTTTGGAAGCACGCATCCTAGCGGTTCTTTCCTTGCACTCATCAATGGAAATTCTCATGGCTTTGAGAGACTCATTGATATCATGCTTAGGAGGAATAGATCTAATCTTTAAAGAATCAATCTCAAGAGAAATTCTATCAACGTTTCTAGCCAAATCAGCAACTTTAAGCAATTTCTCTTCAAGCAAAGCATTAAAATTCTTTTGTGAATTCATAAACTCTTTAACACTATTCTCAAATTCAGAGGGAATCTTATTATAATTTCCATAAGAGTTATTATAGGAATTCCCATAATTATTAGAAGGATTACTAGGATATGGCCTAGGATTAAAATTCCCTCTATAAACGTTGTTACCAAAATTATTCCTACCAACAAAATTCACATCCATAGATTCATTGTTATTCTCAATCAAAGTAGACAAAGGCATATCATTAGGATCAGAAGAAATACTCTTAGTAGCAAATAATTTCACAAGTTCATCCATCTTTCCACTCAAAACATTGATTTCTTCCATCGCATGCACTTTTTTATTAGAAGATCTTTTAGTATGCCATTGAGAATAATTAACCATAATATTATCTAGGAGTTTAGTAGCATCTCCTAAAGTGATTTCCATAAAAGTGCCACCCGCGGCCGAATCTAAAAGATTTCTAGAAGCAAAATTCAATCCGGCATAAATTTTTTGTATAATCATCCACAAATTCAAACCATGAGTAGGGCAATTACGTATCATTAATTTCATTCTCTCCCAAGCTTGTGCAACATGTTCATGATCAAGTTGCTTAAAGTTCATAATATCGTTTCTAAGAGAGATGATCTTAGCGGGAGGGAAATACTTCGTGATAAAAGCATCTTTGCACTTGTTCCAAGAATCAATACTATTTTTAGGCAAAGATGAAAACCAAGCTTTAGCATGATCTCTAAGCGAAAAAGGAAATAGCTTCAATTTAACGACATCATTATCGACATCTTTTTTCTTTTGCATATCACATAAATCAATGAAGCTATTCAGATGAGTAGCGGCATCTTCACTAGGAAGGCCGGCGAATTGATCTTTCATAACAAGATTCAACAAAGCAGTATTAATTTCACAAGATTTAGCATCGGTAAGAGGAGCAATTGGAATGCTTATAAAATCATTGTAGTTGGTATTGGTGAAGTCACATAATTTAGTATTATCTTGAGCCATCGCGACAAACAAGCAAACTAGCACACGAGCAGACAAGAGCAAACGGGCAAAAGAGGCAAATAGAGAGGGAGGATAGAGAGAGAGAGGGCGAATAAAACGGCAATGGTGAAGTGGGGGAGAGGAAAACGAGAGGCAAATGGCAAATAATGTAATGCGGGAGATAGGGATTGTGATGGGTACTTGGTATGTTGACTTTTTGCGTAGACTCCCCGGCAGCGGCGCCAGAAATGGCTCGTTGTCGGGAGTCAAATCTTGACTTGCGCGAACCTCCCCGGGAACGGCGCCAGAAATCCTTCTTGCTAGAGCTTGCATTGGATTTCCCCGAAGAGGAAGGGATGATGCAGTAGAGTAGCGTAAGTATTTCCCTCAGTTTTTGAGAACCAAGGTATCAATCCAGTAGGAGACCACGCTCAAGTCCCACGTACCTGCACAAAACGATAGCTACTCACAACCAACGCGATTAGGGGTTGTCAATCCCTTCACGATCACTTACGAGAGTGAGATCTGATAGATATAATATTTTTGGTATTTTTGATATAGAGATGCAAAGTAAAAAGTAAAGGCAAAGTAAAAAAGCAAAGCAAGATTAAAGTGATGGAGATTGATATGATGAGAATAGACCCGGGGGCCATAGGTTTCACTAGTGGCTTCTCTCAAGAGCATAAGTATTCTACGGTGGGTGAACAAATTACTGTTGAGCAATTGACAGAATTGAGCATAGTTATGAGAATATCTAGGCATGATCATGTATATAGGCATCACGTCCATGACAAGTAGACCGAAACGATTCCGCATCTACTACTATTACTCCACTCATCGTCCGCTATCCAGCATGCATCTAGAGTATTAAGTTAAAAAGAGAGTAATGCCTTAAGCAAGATGACATGGTGTAGAGAGATAAATTCATGCAATATGAAATAAACCCCATCTTGTTATCCTCGATGGCAACGATACAATACGTGCCTTGCTGCCCCTTCTGTCACCGGGAAAGGACACCGCAAGATTGAACCCAAAGCTAAGCACTTCTCCCATGGCAAGAACTACCAATCTAGTTGGCCAAACCAAACGGATAATTCAAAGAGACTTGCAAAGATAACCAATCATACATAAAAGAATTCAGAGAAGATTCAAATATTATTCATAGATAGACTTGATCATAAACCCACAATTCATCGGCCTCAACAAACACACCGCAAAAAGAAGATTACATCGAATAGATCTCCACAAGAGAGGGGAGAACTTTGTATTGAGATCCAAAAAGAGAGAAGAAGCCATCTAGCTACTAACTATGGACCCGAAGGTCTAAGGTAAACTACTCACACTTCATCGGAGAGGCTATGATGATGTAGAAGCCCTCCGTGATGACGGCCCTCTCCGGCGGAGCTCCGGAACAGGCCCCAAGATGGGATCTCATGGATACAGAAAGTTGCGGCGGTGGAATTAGATTTTTGGCTCCGTATCTGTTCGTTTGGGGGTACGTAGGTATATATAGGAGGAAGGAGTACGTCGGTGGAGCTCCGAGGTGCCCACGAGGCAGGGGGCACGCCCTGGGGGGGGGGCGCCCCCACCCTCGTGACCGCCTCTCTGATGCCTTGGCGTAGGGTCCAAGTCTCCTGGATCACATTCGGTGAGAAAATCACGTTACCGAAGGTTTTATTCCGTTTGGACTCCGTTTGATATTCCGTTTCTTCGAAACACTGAAATAGGCAAAAAACAGCAATTCTGGCCTGGGCCTCCGGTTAATAGGTTAGTCCCAAAAATAATACAAAAATGAAAAATAAAGCCCAGTATAGTTCAAAACAGTAGATAATATAGCATGGAGCAATCAAAAATTATAGATACGTTGGAGACGTATCAACGGGCATGGTGGAGAGCACGTGGCGCACGAGCGCAAGGCGTTCGCCACGGGTCAGGAGCGCGGCTTTCCAGGTGGCCAGCTTCCGCGTGATCTTGTCCACGAGCGGCAGCAAGGACGAGGAGGGTGTCTTGCGCACGGACAATGGCAGGCCCAGGTATACCAAGGGGAAGCTGGTGACTGTGCACGCGAGCGTGGAGTCGATGGTCGAAGCCACCTCCTCATCGCACCATATGGGTGTGGCCGAGCACTTTAGGAAGTTCGTGCGGAGACCCGAGGCCTCGCCGAAGATCCGGAGCAGCTCGCGGATGGTGGCGAGCTCCGTGGTGGTCGGGTGGCAGAAGATGACCACATCGTCAGCGTACAGAGAGATGCTGGAAGCGGCATGGCGGTTGGTTAGACGTTGTAGCATTCCCGCGCTGACCGCATGCTGGAGGAGAGAGTTCAGGGTGTCGATCACGATCGCGAAGAGGAGCGGGGATATCGGGTCGCCTTGGCGGAGCCCGCAGGCATGATCCACCGGGGGGCCTAGATTGCCGTTGATGAGAACCCGCGTGGATGCAGTGGAGACTAAGATGCACACCCATTCGCACCAGCTATGCCCGAAGCCAAGGTGGCGAAGAGCTTGAAGAAGGAAGGGCCAGGATACGGTGTCGAATGCCTTCGCAATGTCGAGCTTGAGAAGAATGCGCGGGGCCTTGAGGTTGTGAAGCAGGCGCGCTGTTTGCTAGACAAGGAGGAAGTTGTCGTGCACAATCCGGCCGGCGATGAATGCACTCTGGTTGGCGGAGACGATCTGGCTTATCCTAGGCGCCAAACAAAGGAAGAGGACCTTGGCGAAATGTTTGGCGAAGATGTGAATCAGGCTGATCGGCCTGTAGTCAGAGAGCGCGGCCGCGGCCGGTTTCTTGGGAAGTAGAACTAGCAATGCTTCATTGAGCTTCTGAAATCCCATGCCATTCATGGCGTAGAGCTTGTCAAAGGCTTTACAGATGTCGGTCTTGATCGTGGTCCAGCATGCACGCAGAAATTCCGCCGTGAACCCGTCCGGTCCGGGTGCTTTGCCCGTAGGCAGATTCTTCACGGCGTTCCTTTCTTGCCCGACGGTAAAACCAACTGTACTAATAACTAAAACATGCGCGCACATTTCCAATCAAGGGTGTGTTACGGAGAGAAGTAAGATAACATGCATAACTAAGATACTAATGTCTCTATCTAAAAAATTATGTATATTAATAAAAGGAGTGAGAGACCCTTATTTTGTTTATTTGTTGTAAAACATGTGTATGGGTTTCTGCCTAGTTGCTAGTTGGTCCCATGAAACTATTTCATAGCCATGTGATGGAGTGGCATAGGGGATAGGGCGTGTTTGGTTGCCTGCGCACATACCCCACCCCAAATACAGGCCTAGCGAATGCAAAAAAGTGCTTAATTGCTCACACTAGTCATTGGGCCGCATGTGAATGGAACTTAAATCACCCCAGAGCATGGCTCGCTAGGAATGCTCGAATTGGCCATTTTGTGGAGCTAGACTGAAGCGAAATCTATAGTCTCGCCCACCTCTAGCGAGAGGACAAATTGATCCTCAGTTCATGGCACCGGCATCGGTGGTGGCTTAGATCTATGGTACCGGTAGTAGCAGTGGCAGCTACTTAGATCTCCAACACCACGTCATGCTCCTTACCCTCCGTGAGCTACTCGCCCCCTTCGTCTCTGCCTCCACCTCGTTTTCGACATGGGTGGGTCATCGTCATCTCCAATGGCAGTCAGCAGCATACAACCACGCTCCAATGCTAGGTTGTTAGGTAAGGTGTAAGGTTGGTTTTGTTGTTACTTACCGCAATATTGATTTCACTAGGACACGTAGATGAAGTTACTCGTTCAGGCAGCAACACACATGGTTGTGATTCATTCCTATGTCATGTTGATCCACAAGAGAGCGGTTCATCACATTTACATACATGTGATCTCATATGGTCCAATGTTAGTCCGAGATAGGCAGAGGATTATGAATATGAACTGAGTCACGCCTTGTTGTGGGATGTTGATAGGATCACCCCTGTATTCAAAATTAAGATTGCGAACACCCTCATCATCATCCTTCACAATCATGTTATACATTATCAAACATCATGTCATCACCTACCGCAATGTCTTGAGGCCCCCCTATTTAGCAAGTTCGTGAACAATTGCAAAGTATGTCTCGAGTACTTCAAATGATCTCTTCACATCCTTCCTAAGAGTTTCTTGCTTTCGAGAAAAGTGATATTTTTGTTACCTATTGGATACAAGATGGTCTTGACAACGTCGCCCATAGAGAATTGACATCATCAAGAAAGTGGTGCCACCATGTTGTAGCCATGCCCATTGATGTTGTAGTAGCATCCCATCGTTGTATGGCATTTCACCGAACACTTGGTGTGTGCGGTGACATTATCTATAGTGGGAGGGTATCAGGGCGGCGTACGGATTCGACGATTGTGTCTTGGCGGCAAGGTGGAGAGGGAAGTCTGGCAAGACCTGGGCGGTGTTCGAGGTGGGCGCGGCGGAGGAGTCAGGGTCCTCTAGTGGAAACGAAGAGCAGATGAAGAGGGGTGTAGTGCGGGCGGGAAAGGGGTTCCTATAAGTTTTCTACATGGGACCGAGCTGTTCGATCCAACATGGCCAACAGTTCAAACCCTATTTCTTCCTTTAATTTGAGGCGGGACTGGGACATCGGACAGTCTGGACTATCCAGAGCAGCCCATTAGGGGATATTTTCGGACCGGCCAAATAGGGCGAAAGGGGCGAGTCCGTTAGAGATGTCCTAAGTAAATGAAATCTTGCAAGTAATCTAGAGAATCGTCTACAAATCTTCTCCTACTTACATGATCTAGATATAGTAAAACAGTTGCAGAGGGCAAATCCTGTGCGTAGCTTCGAATTCGTCTCGTAGCATGGAAGAGGAAAAGGGAACCGGCAAGCGGCCAAGCAGCTTGCAGCGCACACGAAACCGCAATCGAAACGCCGAAGCAGAGAAGAGTAGCCGACGGATGCAGACCAAGCAGGCAAGCAAAGGCAACGAGGCGGGCACGCCTTCCCTTCCCCGCCTCCACTACCCTCCAAACTGCCAAGCGAAACTATCCCCCGAAAAAATCCTACAAATCGACGCACCCCGTCCACAGAAACAACAGATTGCCACAACCTCCCGTCCACACACACCCATCGAAACCTCTTCTTCTTCCAACTCCTACCAGCACCAGCAAAGCCAAGAAGTACAGCTCCTCCTCCCCTCCCCTGTAGCTGCTTCGCCGTTTCCGGGAGGTTCTTGGATTGGTTTTTCGGCAGAGATGGTTTCGCCCGTCGTGATCGCGTCGGCGGGGCTCGGGATGCTGGCGGGCGTGGCGTTGGCGAGCCGGGGGACGGGCGACGGGCTGCCGGCGTCGTCCAGATGGGACGCGCGGCCCCGTTGCTCCACGTGCAGCGGCACCGGCCGGGAGGAGTGCCTCTGCAGCCGCTGGTCCGACGGCGACGTCGGCTGCGGGACGTGCTCTGGGTCCGGCCGCAAGCGGTGCCGCAGCTGCGGAGGCTCTGGCACCGGCCGGCCGCTCCCGGCGCGACTCATCGTCCAGGAGCAGAAGCTGCCGACCGCGCCAGGGCGACGCGGAGACTACAACTGATATTCATCGGTTTCCCCGAGGAAATCGTAAGTGTAATTAAGCACAACATAGCACACCAGTATATGCAACGTGTCCATTCCTGTGTATGTTATACGCTGTCTCCTTTCAATACTCCCTCCGTAAACTAATATAAAAACATTTAGATCATTACTTTAATAATTTAAATGCTTTTATATTAGTTTACAGAGGGAATACGTACTAGTTAAGTAGCTATGGCAAGTCCTTGAGACCGTAGACTTGGATGTAATAATGGCAAAATCATGCATCAAACAGTTTCGTGGTTCCTTTGATTCAAAGGAATTTTACAGAACTTTTGGAGTATTTGAATCCTTAGAGACCTTTTTGTGTTATTAGTTTGATTCACCTTCAGAATTTCCGTAGGATTTATTTGTATTCTATATTTGAGAGGAAAATATCCAACCACTCGAACCTCTTCCTAAATTTCATTGCTTTTCCTATGCCATCATCCCATCGAACACTCCTTCATCCTAATTCTTGTACTCCTTGGGTAGTCCTTTTAGTTCTGTAGGATTCTACAGGGCATGCCACTCTAATCTTAATTTTTTTCCTATTCATGGGTTCTAAGAATCATGTGAATTAAAGAGACCCTTAACTGTTCAGGAGAGTTTATTTTGTGACAAATAATCAAGGGATAAAGAACCTTATGATATTAAAATATTAAATACATACCACTTGTTTTACAACTTGCATTTTTTAATCCAAATCATGTACACGCCATGTGCAACTTTAATATACTATACAGTACTACAATAGTTTGGACATTGTGGATGATTATTGATCTACGATGCATTTTCTATTGAGACAAATGTGATTTCCGTATTTCAGTTTACCAGGTATATCTTTCATCCCTGAACTAATATTCGGTGTGATTCTATTCTAAACTGCCAATGCTAGGTAGCTTTGTATAATGTCAGTGTTCCTGGTCAAACTCGGTTTTGGCCTTGTATGGCATTATTTTCGACAATATCATCAGTCCAAGGCGGCAATACTCACGTATATGTCATTGAGAATGAATCTGTCTCTCTCCCTCTCTTCTCTCCCGTCAGTTAACAACCACGAATGGGCCAGTGTTACCGCCTGTTGCTCTCAAAAGGTCATTGGCCGAACTTTATTAGATAGAAAAGAGAGTACAGCAAGGACAATCTAGGAAACTTAGACTGAACCCAGAGTTTACAAACAGCCCTGCCAGGGGTCGGCCTCCAAAAAACAGAGGCGCCCCCGCTACAGCAACGATCTCGGACCACCCAGGTGAGGGCCGGTCTTGCAAAACATGAACACCCCCACAACAACTAAGTTGGCAGATCAACGATGCATCCGGCGGCCCTCCACATGGCCACATCTTCTACTACCCGCTCCAGAACGCCGGACGGCGAAGCTGCCACCTGGTCAAAGATCCTGGAGTTTCTCTCTTTCCATATCTTCCAATGCATCAAGATCACCACCGTGTCAAAATTCCTTCGGATGTGCTTGGGAATGACAGCCCTAGTCTGCAACCACCACTCCCGAGTGGAGGCAAAGGTGTTATCGGGGATAAGGAAATCGGCGCCGGTCCAAGATCTGAAGCGCGCCCAAACTTGTTGTGTAAAACGGCAATGGAGAAACAAGTGGGTGCAGTCTTCCAACGCTTGAAGACACAAGGAGCAGACTCCGTTGGAAGGCCAATTTCTTTTCTGCAGATTGTCCGCCGTAAGGCAAC
>NC_041390.1:571676958-571710285 GCF_002162155.2 Triticum dicoccoides | reverse complement strand
TGGACAGAGAACTACTGATTTTCCGTCAGGAGCCATCGCGGCGTGTCTCTCGCCTCAGGATTTAACACAGTGGCGTGTGCAATATCCCAGACCGAGAGGTACTGAGCAATGGCAGGGAGGGAGAGCCCACCCACAATGTCATGTACCCAAGCCTGCCCGGTCAGCGCCTCCTTGACAGATCTCCCCCTGTCCTTGACGAAGGAGTAGAGTTGCGGTGCTGTTTGAGCAATTGAGCAGCCGGTATCCAACCACTTATCAGTCCAGAACTTGGCTACCTCTCCTGACCCGAGCGTGATGCGGCAGGCTGCATTGAAGATTGCGTGGACCTCCTTCTCTATAGTATCAGGCAGGCCATGCCACGGCCGCTCCTCTGCACTCCAACGTAACCAAGGCCATCTGCAGCGCAGCGCAAACCCAAACCATTTGATATTCAAAACACCCAAACCTCCGAGCTCCCGCGGCATGCACACCCTGCTCCAAGGCATAAGGCAATGGCCACCACTAATTTCCTCCTCCCCCTTCCAAATAAATCCACGGCAGCGGCGATTGATAGTCTTGATAGCCCAGGCCGGCAGCGGGAGCGCTGCCATGAGGACCGAAGAGGTGAGCGTGAGCCGGCCTGCAACTGCCAACATCTTCGGTTTCCAGCCCTTCATCTTGTACGAGAGCTTATCAACCAAGGGCAGCAACTCGTGCCGCTTGAGCCTGTATATCGATAGAGGTATACCGAGATATAAGATAGGAAAGGCCTGTTGCCTGCACTGGAAGTGTCCAGCTACCTCTGCAGCCTGCACCTCATCACATCATATGCAAGTGATGGTGCTCTTGTGCATATTGATCCGAAGCCCCGACGCCTCCCCAAAGAGCTGCAGAAGGGTTGATATAAGCAGGAGATCGTTACGCTCTGGCTTGAAGAACAGAACCGCGTCATCGGCAAAAACAGATGCACGCGGCACCCCTCTGTCGCAGCCAAGATCGGAGAGAAGATGGCACTTCCTTGCCCATTCCAACATGCCGTGAAGAGCGTCCATAGCCAGAATGAATAAGGCCGGGAAACGGGGTCGCCCTGGCGGACGCCTTGGCCGATGGCGAAGGGGGGGCCAAGCTCTCCGTTGATAAGGACGGAGGTGGAGGCAGTGGATAGCAGCCCGCAAATCCAGGAATGCCACCTCCGACCGAATCCCCGAGCAGACAGCACCTCCAGAAGAAATTCCCAAGATAGAGTATCAAAGGCCTTGGATATGTCAATTTTCATTAGCACCGAGGAGCAGCGCCGTCTGTGCAGCCACCTAGCTTTGTTCCTCACAAACTTGAAGTTGTCGTGGATATTGCGGCTAGTGACAAAAGCACTCTGAGCTTTCGAAATCAGACTTGGCAGAAGCGGAGCCAGACGGGTAGCGAGGACCTTAGCAAATATCTTGGCTACCCCGTGTATCAGGTTGATGGGTCTAAAGTCACCGATCTCCAGTGAGTTGGCTTTCTTGGGCAGGAGGGTGAGTATCAAGGTGTTAAGACCTCCAAAGGAGTAGAAGTGGCCGTCGTGCAGAGCCTTCATCACCGCCATCAGATCCGTGGCTATGACGTCCAAGCATGATTTGAAGAAGAGTCCTGAAAAACCATCCGACCCTGGTGCCCTGTCAGGGGGCATGTCCATGACCACACGCTTCACCTCATCGATCGTGAACTCCGATTCAAGCCTGTCGGCCATCTCTGGTGACAGCATCCTCAAGCCCAATTCTTCCAGGCGCAGGCAGGCTCTCCTAAGGTTCTGATCCGGTGTGCCCATCAGCCTGCAAAAGAACTCGCTGGCCATACTCAATTTGTCTTCCATGGCAGTAGTTGTTCTATCCCCATGTTTGAGATACGGTATGAGGTGTTTCCGACGTTGCCCATTGGCCTTCATATGAAAGTATCTGGAGTTGGCATCCCCTTCCCGAAGATCCCGAACCCTGGCTCTCTGCCGCAGCCGCACCCGCTCGAGGGATGCGAACGCCAGGCACTTCCCCCTGAGAAAAGCACGCAGCTTCTTTTCCTTACTGGAAAGAGGACGTCTTTCTTGCGCGCTGTCAAGGCGTAAGATCACCTCGCTGGCCACCTGGAACTGAAGCATCAGTTGGCTCATGCTCCTTTGACCCCAGCTGCGTAGGGCTTTTGCAGTTCTGTGAAGTTTAGTGTTGAGGATTTTCATGGGGTCACTCCCCGGAACCTCTGGAGCCTAGGCGTCTTTCACCACATCCAAAAAGCCAGGCAGCTTGCACCAATAATTCTCAAAGCGAAACCGAAAAGCCCTAGGTCATATGGACAAACAGGTGAGCAGCAGAGGGGTGTGATCTGAGATACTGGAGCTAAGCGGAAGCAAATCACTGATGGGGTACAAGTCCTCCCATGCATTGTTGAAGAGCACACGGTCCAGCCTTGCCAAGATGGCGTTCTCCTGTTGATTGCACCAATAGAAGCGACGCCCAATCAGAGGCATGTCGTGGAGCCCCAACCTGTTGATCGTGTGCCGAAGCTTATTCATCAGCCTCCTGTTCACTCTCCCAGTGCTGCGCTCCTCTGGGTTGCGCACAATGTTGAAATCTCCCTTCAGGATCCACGGCAAGCTCACGCGGTCTCCAAACTGCACAATTGCCTCAAGGAATCTTGCTTTGTCTGTGTCTTCTTGCGGCCCATACACCGAAGAAACCAACCACTCTTTGCCCTCTGCTAGAGAAAGAACTTGTGTCGATATCATGAACTCCTCTTTCTGGATGTTAGTCACCCGTAGTATATCTGACTTCCAAGCCAACAATATGCCACCACGTGTTCCTTCAGCCGGCAGGAAATCAAAACCATCGAAGGCAGGCCCCAGAGTTTCCCGAACCACAGTGTCATTCACCAGTGCCAACTTGGACTCTTGAAAGCAAACTAGGGATACATTGAGAGATTGCACAAAAAGCCTAACTGCGTTCCTCCGAGCAGGGTTATTGAGCCTCCTTACATTCCATACCATGACATCTAAAGACATACTCATGATGATAAAAGCAGAACCACCGATAAAACAGAGCAGCATTATGCGCCACACGGCTCTACCATCTCCGGTAAGGAGAAGGCATCAAAGCCCGCCTGTGGAGGCTCGTCGAAGTCGACCTCCCCGGGAGCGAAGATCGCGGTGATTGCCTTGACGTGGTGTGGAGCAAGCGGCTTGTCGAACAGCTTGAGGTACTCGTCCAGAGCTTCTGAAGAGACCTGTTCTTCAGCCTGAATCACCCCCATCCGCTTCAGGAGCACCGATTGCGCCCGCTGCACAGGCCCCGTGTTGTGGGCTGGTGCATTTTTGCACAGCCTAGCGCTCCTCCTGGGCGTAAAATTGGGCGGGAGGGCCTTCCTGCGCTTGACAGGGGCCGACGCCGTCGGCCTGGGGCTAAGAATGGATGGCGTCGGGGACGCCACCAGGCCGAGCCTCAGTGTCTCTGATGCTGTCATAGGCCCCTGCATAGTGCCCGTTCCAACCCCAGCCGATGCCGGCGGCAGCAGCATGTGCTGAGGCAGAGGAACGGCGAAGGGGGTCTGGATTGGGCTGGAGCTGGCACTGCGAGTCAGCGCTACCCGCATGGATAAGCCCACCTCCTGGAGCAAGTCGGTGTTGTCCTCTTGGTGAGCTTGTGGGTGCCCCAGGCATCCCTGAACCTCCACCTCCTCTTCCCCAGCCTGGTCAGCGTGTATCATCCCCGCCATCTCTTGAGTGCCTTTCCCCGCCTGCATTTGAGACGTCGGGCTGAAGGACAGCCTTCGATGCGGCGGCGTGCCCCAGAGCGTGGAATTCCGAACGGGAGGCGTGCTTCCAAGTGCCTTAGATCCAACTGCAGTGGAAGCCTCGGAGCCGAGCAGCAAGGGCGTGTCTGCCAGGGCCCTCGAGCCAGCCAACAGCAGTTGATTCCAGAGAACCACAAGAGCGCACAGCGGCCAGGGGCGACCCGGCGACTGGACTCCCAGCCACATTCCCAGCCGGCAAGCCAGCGTGCGCACTTGCTGTGGCCGCCGAAGAGGACGACGAGCCAGGCCTCCCAGAGGCCGCCATCAGCGTCGAGCGCGTCGCCTGGACCGGAGCTTCCCGAGGATGAGCAGACCCCGGAGCAAGGAGGCGCGCGGGTACCGCCATTCCCCCTGCCGGCGCCAGGACACCCATGACCCTGCGGCCACCTCCCCAGTCGCCTACCATGCCATAGCCACCAGGCCCGCCGAACGGATGCCCACCGGAGTTGGGCACATTTCCCCTTCCGGTACCATCAATCCTGCCCCAGTAGCAGCTTCTCAAATAGTCGTGCCGCCTTGTGAGATCCTCGTCGTCATCTGGTTGGAAATTGGGGCGCAGCTCCAAGTATGGGACAGTATGATCCACCACATCGATGACATGGATGGTGAGCGGGTGGATGAGCGTGATCCTCTCAGTCGGCGGGGCAGGGAGAGGAGGAGATGCTGGGTTGTCTTCTTCGAAGGAGGCCAGTAAGCCCACCGGCTCCGGAATCTCCAAATCATAGATCTTCGGGACCGCCGACAGATTCTTCAACCAGGCAGTGACCTGGAGTTGCCACCGGTCATCCGGCGGAAGGATTTCAACCAGCTGGCCATTGAGATTGTTGAGCAGCTGGCTGATGGCGCCGCACTCCCACGCATTCGCCGGCAGCCCCTCAATCCCCAGCCGGCAAAAGAACTCCATAGAGCCACTGGAGGCAAGCGCGCTCCGGTGCCAACGCTGGAACGCGATAGGCGCCCCCTTGCAGCGCAGCTTGCCGGAGTCGAGGAAGACCCTATCACAGTCCGCAGTGGAGGCAAAAGTGATGAAGAAATCCGCCGGATGAGAGACCTCCACCCGGACATGCCACCGCTCCATGCCGCAGATCCGGGCGAGGGATTGGACCAGGGCCTCCGGAGAGATGGGCAGCCGCCGGCCCCCCACCGTGGCTAGCAGCGCCCGGCTGCGAAAGTCCGCCTCCAGCGCATCCATACCCGGGGTGCGGGAGATGATTCCGCCGCCGCGCTCCGGCCGCAGATCTGGGTCCCCATGCGTGAGGACCTCCCCTGGGAAGCGCACCTGGGCCAGCGGAGGGTAGTGCACCATGGACTGCAGTGGTGGCGGGCGGCGGTGACGACTCGGAGGAGGGGGGCGACCGGACCAGCGAACGGGCGGCGCCGCGCTGGGTAGCCCGGCCGGATCTGGGCGGCGGGGGGGAGGGGGGAGGCGAGGAGCGAGAGGAGGGGGGCAGTCACGGGCGATGTGTCCAGAGATCCAGCACTTATGGCAACGGATCTCACCGGTGCACACCTCTTTATGGTGCCCCGACTCTAGACACCTAAAACACCTGTCCAGCAGCCACCGAGGAATCCGAAGCTTGGGCCCCGGCGAACGGCTGACAGTGGTCAACTTCTCTTGACGGCGCTGGTGGCGACGGCTGCGCACCTCCGTCCAGTCATCATTGTCAGGTTCAAGATCCATCGAGGCGGACCTGGAACGGCCCGGTAACGGGACATCGGAGGCCGGACGAGCGGAGCCATCCGTACCAACACGCGAGCAGGCAGGAGCGTTATCTGGCCGACGGGCGTCGGAGCGACAGACCGGCGGGTGGGGCTGGGGGTGGGCACGACGGGGGCCGGAGGCGACACGAGGCGCGGGCGGAGCGTGGGAGCAAGATGACCGTTGGGACGACATGCGTTCTCACCCTCACCTAGCCAGCAAGTGCCGATATTGCACGCAAGCTGTAGTCGCTACCGCCTGTTGCTCCTCCATGTCCATTATTGCAATCATGACAACTAACATCTTGTAGGCAGACACCTCCATTCTCGACTGATGTTTTATCTGGGCATACGGTGTGATGCTAAGCTGAACTGTGTGGCTTGTGATTAGCTCTATGCGAGATATATATGCAGAGAAGCATCAAAGTGTGTGTAAGTTGCTGATTGCGCGGGAGAGAAGTGATTGATGGTGGATACTCAAAACACAATAATAGAAAAAAAAAGGATGGAATGGAGTATCATGTCCTCTTGTATCTTATAGATTAGAAAGCTACAAGAATTTCGATGGAAGAGTGTTTGATAGAACAGGAAAAGGCAAAGGATTTTTTAACACGTGAACACTTTGAAAAGTTACATGAACATTTTTTTTTGCGGGGAACATGAATATTGTTTAAACACGTGAATATTTTCTCTTTTCTTAGTTATATGAATTCTATTAAATGCTTGAACGCCTTAACACCTTTTATAATAAAAAATAAACATTAAAAAATATGCCATGATACTATTAAAAACCTAGGATACACGAGAGCCACAAAGGTATTTTTTACAATTGTCCACAACAAAAATTTACTAGGCGTTGTACGTTGTCGTCCCATGTAAAAAACTCTACTGTGGCTACTTTTTTCACGAATACCTACAGCTTGCATATCATTTCATTGGTAGAAGAAAGAGAATTAATACAAGGATACAATCCGTAACATAAACGCAAGAGAACATGAACATGATACTCGAAGCAAAAATACATGGGATGTTCGGCTCAAACAAGAAAAACAACATAGCTAAACCCCTTAATCCGGCCTTTAGCCATGGAAGGCGAGGAGGCGGGACATAGGAGACCCAGACCACGTCGCGGCCTCACGAGAACGTCCATCACGATCCACTGCACAAGACTCGATCGGATCGATGTGGCTAGCTTTTTTTCTTTAGAACCACTATCATGGCTAGCTCAACAAGGAAAGTTACCCTTGGCGTCTCACGACATTGTTGCGTGGGAGCAACTAAGGCCATCTACACGCTGACGGGCAAATTGGCTCAGGCATCTGTCTGTATATATGGGATCAGTCTACGAACAGTGACGTAGAAGCCGGCCATTTAATGCAGTTATGTATATGTATGTCAGTAAATGGCAATTTGAAATGCAAATAAAGTTTGTTTCATAGCGCTCGCCGGATCACCACCAGCCTTGGATCACATGCCCGGCCACAATCAGAAAGATGTGAGTGTGCATAATTTTTACATGCCCGATCAAATAAAAATATTAGTCCGACAGACCATGTAAAAAAAATTAGATTTTCTGCCATGCCGGACCGGCAATCCAAGTTTCCACGCTTAAGGTGTCGTCGTCGCCGCGTATGCCGCCTCCACCTCCGCCTCATTCTCTGCCGCCTCCAATCTCCTCTTCCACCTCCAACTTATTTTTCTGCCGCTGCAACATCTTGTAGCGGACAGTTTGCACGATCATTCTTGCGTTGGCATCCAACATCTAAATTCAAGGTCAATATCTTGCGATCCTTCGCATCGTCTCCGATCTTCGCCTTCTTCTTTTTTAGCAATGCCTTTTTCTCTTCGAGCTTGAGCTTTTTCTCGGTCGCCTCCATCAACAATTTGAACCTGGAAGGAGTGAAGATTTTATTGCGAAGCTGGATGGGCAGCTATAAAAAGCGCGGGCTCCGCCTTCCTTTTGGGTGGGCTAGGGGCGTCGGCGTCCGACGTGTCTCATGTCCGGACTCCAGCGAAGTCCCCATGTTTGGTTTCAATTTGAGGGAAAATCGTAGCCCAGACTGCTCCACGGAGGGATGGGATCGGTGTTTATTTATAATGCGATTATTTGGTGGGCCTTTCACAGTGTGATTCTATGTTATCCGCTAATCAATCCATATTTATGTGCGGATATTTTTCATCAGTGGTTGCCATATTCGTGCTATAGTATCACATGGTGGCACTTTTTTCTAGGTGATGGGAGTCTGCGAGGGGTTGATATGTTTTTGTAGGCCAGTTGTTGCCGATTGATTTGAAAAATTATTGGCTCGATCAAAATCGTAAGTCAAATCCAAAATTGAATACCTCAATCGAATGAAAAAACTTCAAAATTAGGGAACATAGAAAATTAAAATAATTAAATGTGAGAGTCCCTTGAAAAACTGTTGACCCTGTCAAAATCGGGTGACCCAATTCTAAATTGTAGCCTCAATTAATTGTGAAGATTTAAAAATTAGAAAGCATAGTGTATTGTATAAATATTAAATGAGAGAGTTTCGATAAATTGTTGACCTGGTCAAAATTAGATGACCCAATTCCAACTGGAGACCTCGATTGATTGTGAGGCCTCCAATTCTGAAGTTTAGTGATATAGTATATTAATGGCTGACGGCGACAGGAAAACTCGACAATGCCCACTAGTAGAAAACAGGGCTTTGGTTCAGGCCTGGCCAGCCCATAAGTCACGGTTCAGCCACGAACTAGGACCCATGGGAGGCATACGTCCCGGTACGTGAGCCCAGAGGGCCGGCCGGGGCCTCGTGGGCATTGGTCCCGGTTCGTCTGGATCCATTTGTCCCGGTTCCTGGCACGAACCGGGACCAATGGGCCTCGCTCCTGACCCACATACATTGATCCCGGTTCGTGGCAAGAACCGGGACAGAAGGGGGAGCTTTAGTCCCGGTTCCAGCAAAGAACCGGGATAAATGAGTTGCCTATATATACTCCCTCACCACAGCAGAGCACTCCACAGTGCTCTGTTTTTTCTGGCCGGTGAGGGGAGGGCATTTGGGTGCTCTAGCTCACCTCCTATGCACATGAGGTGTTCGATGAAATGTCCGAGCCACGCTAGTTAAGTTTTCTCCTCTCGAAGCTCGACCTCCAAGCTCCATTTTCCCCGAGATTTGCATAGGTTTAACGGTCCTTCACGTCCCATCCCCGTCTTCACGCCGTCGATCGCCCGCGCTGATCTCGTTGCTGGCACCACCGTGGTGAGCCTCTTGTTCTTATCTTCTTTCTGAAAGAAAAACAATTCTTACTTTAGATAGATACTTGTCTAATTTTCTTACTTTTGACACACATAATTATATATAATGCACGCAGATGAACCGGCAATGGATGTACGGTGACAGACACACCTCCAAGTACATTAAGGGCCTGCATAATTTTCTCGAAGTGGCTGAGGCAAACAAACAGAATGGTTTTATGTGTTGTCCATGCCCTATATGTGGGAATATGAAGTCTTACTCTGGCCGGAAAATCCTTCACACCCACCTGCTTTATAAAGGTTTCATGCCACACTATAATGTTTGGACGAAGCACAGAGAAATAGGGGTTATGATGGAAGACAGCGAAGAAGAAGAGGACGATGACAACTATGTGCCCCTTGAATACCGTGATGCTGCAACGGGGGAAGCTGCTGAAGATCAAGAGGAATGAGACGATGTGCCCGATGATGATGATCTCCGTCGGGTCATTGTTGATGCAAGGACACAGTGCGAAAGTCAAAAGGAGAAGCTGAAGTTCGATCACATGTTAGAGGATCACAAAAAAGGGTTGTACCCTAATTGCGAAGATGGCAACACAAAGCTCGTTACCGTACTGGAATAGAGGAGAAGAAGAAAAATAGATATTCTATTTTTTCTTCTTCTCCTCTATTCCTTTCTTCTTCTTCTTCTTTTCTTCTTTTTTTTCTTCGACATGAGGAGAAGGAATAGAGGAGAAGAATAAAAATAGATATTCTATTTTTTTCTTCTTCTCCTCTATTCCTTTTTTCTTCTTTTTTTTTCTTTGACATGAGGGGGGGGTCGATAAATAATAGAACCCGTTAAACTAGTTTATTTTTAGTAAGTGCTTAGTAGTTGAACTAGTTGATTTAATAAAACTACTTTATTTTACTATAGAAGTAGTTTATTTTTAGTAAGTACTACTTTATTTTATTTTTAGTAAGTGCTTAGTAGTTGAACTAATAAAACTACTTTATTTTACAATACTAGTAAGTTGCGCGTGCTTTGCATGCTAACCTGTAAAGCAGGTGCTTGACTGATGGATTAACCACGGAGCACATTAGAGAGTTTTATATGTTCGCATTCGGAAGCTCACCTCCAATGCTTGCTACTCCACTGTCTCGGCATCCAATGCCCGTTTTCTTGGTTTGACTCCGTCTTTGATCAAGCTGACAGTTTAGAAAGCTTGGGCACCTTCAAAGTGCAATTTTTTTGCTTTGCAAATGATAAATTGTAAAAAAGAGGATAGCCCAATTGTAGCTTTTGCCATCTTTGCAAATGTCACATGGAGACCTCGGGACACATCCTATTTCAATGCCAATATACACAAAGAATTTGGTGCATGATCAAAGATTGGCTTGGAAAAAAGGACCTCAACCCCGGAAATTGGCATCATTCAACTCCAGCCACACTTGATGGACCAAAGCGGTCGACTCAAATGAGCAACCAAACAATGCCATGGCTTATCTTCTTAAGCGCATGTCATGGGAGATTTTGAATGAGGAATGCACGAGTTTTTCGCAATTTTGTTTCTTTGCCTACATCTGTATTTGGCAACATCAAGAAAGAGGCTAGGTTGTGGTATATCACCGGGGTGAAACACTTAGGGGCGATCATTCCTGGAGAGTAGTTTTTCTTTTTTTGCGAATTTCCTGGAGAGTAGTATGTTTGCTCCTTTTCGAATACAACCTTGTACATGCTCTTTACTCCTTGCTCATTTAATGAAAAGGCAAAGCTTTAGCCTTGCTTAATAAAACATTTATCATCTAAAATACTCCCTTTATTTCTAAATATAAGTCCTTATAGAGATTTTTTTGCAGGTGTCTTTATAGAGATTTTAATGTGGACTACAATGAAGTAAAATGAGTGATTGTAGACTTTAAAATATGTCTATATACATCCATATGTAGTGTTTATTGAAATATTTAAAAAGACTTATATTTAGGAACCGATGAAGTATGAGATAGTGAGGGATATTAGATTGTGAATCATCTTTTTAGTTTCTTCTATGTTTATGGATTGGTAGAAATATCTGTCTTTTTGCTTAGAAAAATATGACTCGTACACGTACGCTAGCTAGATTAATTGCCCGCAAAATATCCTGAATAGTGGTGCGTCATATCCTTTTTCTACGGCGGCTGAATCATAGTACCCTTTTTTTACATCAAAATCGTAGTACTCCTACAGCAGCTGAATCGTCATACCATTTAGAAAAATGTGATAAGACAGGTACTGGCTCAGTCAAGCTAAAAAAAATCCATCCATTGGGATCGGCCAGACCGCAGATGGGTAAGTTTCTGGAACAGCCTTCTAGCTTCTATGTTTTTTAAGAGAAATACCGTAAAGCTTCTAGGTGGTTCCTGCAACTGTTCAGTGTGGACCCGCGACTCACGGCAAGAGAGGCGAATCCGATGCATGCTAGCCATTGGATACGTAGCGCTGACAATTGATGAACGGTAGATCCCAACCTTGTTAGAAATATACACTAGAGGCAATAATAAATTAGTTATTATTATTATATTTCATTATTCATGATAATCATTTATTATCCATGCTAGAATTGTATTGATAGGAAACTCAGATGCATGTGTGGATACATAGACAACACCATGTCCCTAGTAAGCCTCTAGTTGACTAGCTCGTTGATCAATAGATGGTTACGGTTTCCTGACCATGGACATTGGATGTCGTTGATAACGGGATCACATCATTACGAGAATGGTGTGATGGATAAGACCCAATCCTAAGCCTAGCACAAAGATCGTGTAGTTCGTTTGCTAAAGCTTTTCTAATGTCAAGTATCATTTCCTTAGACCATGAGATTGTGCAACTCCCGGATACCGTAGGAGTGCTTTGGGTGTGCCAAACGTCACAATGTAACTGGGTGGCTATAAAGGTACACTACAGGTATCTCCGAAAGTGTCTGTTGGGTTGGCACGAATCGAGACTGGGATTTGTCACTCCGTGTAAACGGAGAGGTATCTCTGGGCCCACTCGGTAGGACATCATCATAATGTGCACAATGCGATCAAGGAGTTGATCACGGGATGATGTGTTACGGAACGAGTAAAGAGACTTGCCGGTAACGAGATTGAACAAGGTATCGGGATACCGACGATCGAATCTCGGGCAAGTATCATACCGATGGACAAAGGGAATTGTATACGGGATTGATTGAATCCTTGACATCGTGGTTCATCCGATGAGATCATCGTGGAACATGTGGGAGCCAACATGGGTATCCAGATCCCGTTGTTGGTTATTGGCCGGAGAGTTGTCTCGGTCATGTCTGCATGGTTCCCGAACCCGTAGGGTCTACACACTTAAGGTTTGATGACGCTAGGGTTATAGGGAAAGTATGTACACGGTTACCGAATGTTGTTCGAAGTCTCGGATGAGATCCCGGACGTCACGAGGAGTTCCGGAATGGTCCATAGGTAAGGATTGATATATAGGAAGTATGGTTTTGGCCACTGGAAGTGTTCCGGGCATCACCGGTAGTGTACCGGGACCACCGGAGGGGTCCGGGGGTCCACCAGGTGGGGCCACCAGCCCCGGAGTCTTACATGGGCCAATAGTGGGAAGGGACCAGCCCCTAGGTGGGCTGGGGCACCTCCCACCAAGGCCCAAGGCGTCCTCAAGAGGAGAGGGGGCAAACCCTAGGCGCGGATGGGCCCTAAAGCCCACCCTAGGTGCGCCCCCTCTCTCTCCCCCTTGGCCGCCTCCCAGATGGGATCTGGGGGCTGCCGCCACCCCTAGGGAGGGAACCCTAGGTGGGGGCGCAGCCCCTCCCCTCCCCCTATATATACTTGAGCAAAGGGGCAGCCCAACGGGCGATTCAATCTCCTTGTTGGCGCAGCCCTACCCCTCTTCCTCCTCGTCTCTCGTAGTGCTTGGCGAAGCCCTGCTGGAGTCCCGCGCTCCTCCACCACCACCACGCCGTCGTGCTGCTGCTGGATGGAGTCTTCCCCAACCTCTCCTTCTCCCCTTGCTGGATCAAGGCGTAGGAGACGTCACCGGGCTATATGTGTGTTGAACGCGGAGGTGCCGTCCGTTCGGCACTAGGATCATCGGTGATTTGGATTACGACGAGTACGACTCCATCAACCCCGTTCACTTGAACGCTTCCGCTTAGCGATCTACAAGGGTATGTAGATGCACTCTCCTTCCCTCGTTGCTAGATTACTCCATAGATTGATCTTGGTGATGCGTAGAAAATTTTGAATTTCTGCTACGTTCCCCAACAGTGGCATCATGAGCTAGGTCTATGCGTAGTTTCTATGCACGAGTAGAACACAAAGCAGTTGTGGGCGTTGATTTTGTCAATTTACTTGCCGTTACTAGTCTTATCTTGATTCGGCGGCATCGTGGGATGAAGCGGCCCGGACCGACCTTACACGTACTCTTACGTGAGACTAGTTCCACCGACTGATATGCACTAGATGCATAAGGTGGCTAGCGGGTGTCTGTCTCTCCCACTTTAGTCGGATCGCATTCGATGAAAAGGGTCCTTATGAAGGGTAAATAGAAATTGGCATATCACGTTGTGGTTTTCGCGTAGGTAAGAAACGTTCTTGCTAGAAACCTATAGCAGCCACGTAAAAACTTGCAACAACAATTAGAGGACGTCTAACTTGTTTTTGCAGCTTATGCCTTGTGATGTGATATGGCCAAAAGGATGTGATGAATGATATATGTGATGTATGAGATTGATCATGTTCTTGTAATAGGAATCACGACTTGCATGTCGATGAGTATGACAACCGGCTGGAGCCATAAGAGTTGTCTTTATTTATTTATGACCTGCGTGTCAACATAAACGTTATGTAATTACTTTACTTTATTGCTAAAGTGTTAGCCATAGTAGTAGAAGTAATAGATGACGAGACAACTTCAAGAAGACACGATGATGGAGATCATGGTGTCATGCCGGTGACAACGATGATCATGGAGCCCCGAAGATGGAGATCAAAAGGAGCAAAATGATATTGGCCATATCATGTCACTATTTGATTGCATGTGATGTTTATCATGTTTTACATCTTATTTGCTTAGAATGACGGTAGCTTAAATAAGATGATCCCTCACTAAAATTTCAAGAAAAGTGTTCCCCCTAACTGTGCACCGTTGTGAAGGTTCGTTGTTTCGAAGCACCACGTGATGATCGGGTGTGATAGATTCTAACGTTCGAATACAACGGGTGTAAGCCAGATTTACACAGCAAAAACACTTAGGTTGACTTGACGAGCCTAGCATGTACAGACATGGCCTCGGAACACGGAAGACCGAAAGGTCGAGCATGAGTCGTATAGAAGATACGATCAACATGAAGATGTTCACCGATGTTGACTAGTCCGTCTCACGTGATGATCGGACACGGCCTAGTTGACTCGGATCATGTTTCACTTAGATGACTAGAGGGATGTCTATCTGAGTGGGAGTTCATTAGATGAACTCAATTATCATGAACATAGTCTGAATTGTCTTCGCAAATATGTTGTAGCTCCCTGTTTCAATACGTTCCTAGAGAAAGATTAAGTTGAAAGATATTGTAAGCAATGATGCAGACTAGGTCCGTAGTCCGAGGAGTGTCCTCACTGCTACACAGAAGGCTTACGTCTTTGATGCACCGCTCGATGTGCAAACCCCTACAACGTCGTATGTGGATGTTGTGAACACCTGACAGACACATCCTGATGACTACTTGATAGTTTAGTGCACCATACTTTACGACTTAGAATCGGGATTCCAATGACGTTTTGAATGCCATAAGACATATGGATGTTCCAAGAGCTGAAATTGGGATTTCAGGCTCATGCCCATGTTGAGAGGTGTGAGACCTCTGACAAGTTCTTTTGCCAACAAAATGGAGGAGAATAGCTCAGCTAGTGAGCATGTGCTCAAAATGTCTGGGTGCTACAATCACTTAAATCAAGTGGGAGTTAAACTTCTAAATAAGATAGTGATTGATAGAGTTCTCTAGCCACTATCACTAAGCTACTAGATCTTCATGATGAACTATGACATGCAAGGGATGGAGTTGATCCCGGAGCTGTTCGCGGTGCTTAAGACCGCAATAGGTAGAAATCAAGAAGGAGCATCAAGTGTTGATGGTTTAACAAGACCACTGGTTTCAAGAAGGGCAAGGGCTAGAAGGGAAACTTCATGGATGGCAAACCAGTTGCCGCTCCAGTGAAGGAACCCAAGGTTGAACCCAAACCCGAGACTAAATGCTTCTATTGTAAGGGGAACGGTCACTGGTAGCGGAATTACCCCAAATGCATGGTAGATAATAAGGCTGGCAACTTCAAAGTTTATACGTGTCATTAATGTGTACCTCACTAGTACTCCTGGTAGCACTTGGGTACTGGATACCGGTTCAGTTACTATTATTGGTGACTTGAAGCAAAAGCTACGGACTAAACGGAGACTGGCTGAGGGCGAGGTGACGATGTGTGTTTCCAAAGTTGATGAGATCACCATCGCACGCTCCATCTGCCTTCGGGATTAGTATTGAACCTAGATAAATGTTATCAGGTGTCTACGTTGAGCATGAATATGATTAGATCATGTTCATTGCAATACAGTTATTCATTTAAGTTAGAGAATAATGGTTATTCTGTTTACATGAATAATACCTTTCATGGTCATGCACCCTATGTGAATGGTTCATTGAATCTCGATTGTGGTAATACACATGTTCACGCCAAAAGATGTAGAGTTAATAATGATAGTACCACTTTCTTGTGGCACTGCCGCTTAGGTCATATTGGCATAAAGATGCATGAAGAAACTCCATGTCAATGGATGTTTGGAGTCACTTGATTTTGAATCGCTTGACACATGCGAGCCATGCCTCATGGGCAGGATGACTAAGACCCCGTTTTCAGGTACAATGAAACGGGCAAGTGACTTGTTGGAAATCATACATGCTGATGCATGTGATCCAATGAGAATTGAAGCGTGCGGTGGATATCGCTATTTTTTCATCTTCACTGACGATTTGAGTAGATATAGGTATATTTACTTAATGAAGCACAAGTCTGAAACGTTTGAAAAGTTCAAGCGATTTTAGAGTGAAGTTAAGAATCATCATAACAAAAAGATCATGTTCCTACGATCTGATCAAAAGGGGATTTTCTGAGTTATGAGTTTGGCAATCACTTAAGACATTATGGAATTGTTTCAAAGTTGAAGCCACCTGGAACACCACAAGGTAATGGTGTGTACGGACGTCGTAATCGAACCCTATGAGATATGGTGCGATCTATGATGTCTCATACCAATCTATTGTTTTCATTTTGAGGTTATGCATTAGAGACAACTGCATTCACTTTAGATAGGACACCATCTAAGTCCGTTGAGACGAATTCGTATGAACATTGGTTTGGCAAGAAACCAAAGTTGTCGTTTCTTAATGTTTGGGGCTGCGATGCTTAAGGCTTCAGCCGGAGAAGCTCGAACCCAAAGCGGACAAACACATCTTCATAGGATACCCAAAGGTGACAGTTGGGTATACCTTCTATCTCAGATCCGAGGGAAAATTGTTTGTCGCTAAGAACGGGTCCTTTCTCGAGAAGGAGTTTCTCTCGAAAGAATTGAGTGGGAGGAAGATAGAACTTGATGAGGTTGTCGAACCTTTATTTCAACCAGAGAATGATGCAACACAGAAAGATGTTTTCTGTGGCATCTACGTCTGTTGAATAGGAAGTTAATGATAGTGATCATGAAGCTTCAGATCAAGTTGCTATCGAACCTCGTAGGTCGACAAGGATATGTACTACTCCTAAGTGGTACGGTAATCCTGTCTTAGACATCATGTTGTTAGACAATAATGAACCTACGATCTATGGAGAAGCGATGGTGGGCCCGTATTCCGACAAATGATTAGAAGCCATGAAATCCGAGATAGTATTCATATATCAGAACAAAGTATGGACTTTGGTGGACTTGCCCGATGATCGGCAAGCCATTGAGATAAATGGATCTTTAAGAAGAAGACGGACGTGGGCGGTAATGTTACCGTATATGAAGCTCGACTTGTGGGAAAGAGTCTTTTCACAAGTTCAAGGAGTTGACTACGATGAGAATTTCTCACCCGTAGTGATGCTTGAGTCCGTCGGAATTATGATAGCATTAGTTGTATTTTTCGATTATGAAATCTTACAGATGGATGTCAAAACAAGTTTTCTTACCAGTTTTTCGTAAGAAAAGTTGTATGTGATACAATAAAGGGTTTTTGTCGATCCTAAGGATGCTAAAAGGTATGCTGGCTCCAGCGATCCTTCTATGGACTAGAGCAAGCATCTTGGAATTGGAATATATGCTTTGATGGAGTGATCAAAGCTTTTAGGTTTATACAATGTTTGCTAGAAACTTGTATTTACAAGAAAGTGAGTGGGAGCACTACAACATTTCTGATAAGTATATGTGGATGACATATTGTTGATTCGAAATGATGTAGAATTTCTGAAAAGCATAAACAGTTGTTTGAAGAGTGATTTTCAAAGGAAGACCTAGATAAAGCTGCTTACATATTGGGCATCAAGATCTATAGAGAGAGATCAAAACGCCTGATGATACTTTCAAAGAACGCACACCTTGACATGTTTTTGAAAGAGTTCAAAATAGATCAGTCAAAGAAGGGGTTCTTACCTGAGTTGTAAGGTGTGAAGTTGAGTAAGACTAAGCTTGACCACTGCAGAAGAAAGAGGAAGGACGAAGGTCGTCCCCTATGCTCTTGTCATAGGTTCTATACGGTATGCCATGCTGAGTACCGCACCTGATGTGTGCCTTGACACATGTCTGGCAAGAGGGTACAAAGGTGATCTAGGACTGGATCACCAGATAGCGGTCAAAATTGTCCTTAGAGGAATAAGGAAATGTTTCTCGGTTATGGGGGTCGTAAAGAGTTCGACGTAAAGAGTTACGTCGATGCAAGCTTAACACCTATCCGGATAGCTCTGAGTAGAGATACCGGATACGTATAATGGAGCAATAATTTGGAATAGCTCCAAGTGGTACGTGGTAGCAGCATCTACGATATGACATAAAGTTTTGCGAAATACATAGGGATCTGAATATGGCAAGACCCATTGACTACAACCTCTCTCACAAGCATAACATGATCAAACCCAGAACTCTTTGAGTGTTTATCACATAGTGATGTGAACTAGATCATTGAGTCTAGTAGACTCTTGGATGTTGGTCACATGGCGATGTGACCTGTGAGTGTTAATCAGATGGCGATGTGAACTAGATTATTCACTCTAGTGCAAGTGGGAGACTGTTGGAAATATGCCCTAGAGGCAATAATAAATTAGTTATTATTATATTTCCTTGTTCATGATAATTGTTTATTATCAATGCTAGAATTGTATTGATAGGAAACTCAGATACATGTATGGATACATAGACAACACCATGTCCCTAGTAAGCCTCTAGTTGACTAGCTCGTTGATCAATAGATGGTTACGGTTTCCTGACCATGGACATTGGATGTCGTTGATAACGGGATCACATCATTAGGAGAATGATGTGATGGACAAGACCCAATCCTAAGCCTAGCACAAAGATCGTGTAGTTCGTTTGCTAAAGCTTTTCTAATGTCAAGTATCATTTCCTTAGACCATGAGATTGTGCAACTCCCGGATACCGTAGGAGTGCTTTGGGTGTGCCAAACATCACAACGTAACTGGGTGACTATAAAGGTACACTACAGGTATCTCCGAAAGTGTCTGTTGGGTTGGCACGAATCGAGACTGGGATTTGTCACTCCGTGTAAACAGAGAGGTATCTCTGGGCCCACTCGGTAGGACATCATCATAATGTGCACAATGTGATCAAGGAGTTGATCACGGGATGATGTGTTACGGAATGAGTAAAGAGACTTGCCGGTAACGAGATTGAACAAGGTATCGGGATACCGACGATCGAATCTCGGGCAAGTATCATACCGATGGACAAAGGGAATTGTATACGGGATTGATTGAATCCTTGACATCGTGGTTCATCCGATGAGATCATCGTGGAACATGTGGGAGCCAACATGGGTATCCAGATCCCGCTGTTGGTTATTGGCCGGAGAGTTGTCTCGGTCATGTCTGCATGGTTCCCGAACCCGTAGGGTCTACACACTTAAGGTTCGATGACGCTAGGGTTATAGGGAAAGTATGTACGCGGTTACCGAATGTTGTTCAGAGTCCCGGATGAGATCCCGTACGTCACGAGGAGTTCCGGAATGGTCCGGAGGTAAGGATTGATATATAGGAAGTATGGTTTTGGCCACCGGAAGTGTTCCGGGTATCACCGGTAGTGTACCGGGACCACCGGAGGGGTCCGGGGGTCCACCAGGTGGGGCCACCAGCCCCGGAGGCTTACATGGGCCAATAGTGGGAAGGGACCAGCCCCTAGGTGGGCTGGGGCGCCTCCCACCAAGGCCCAAGGCGTCCTCAAGAGGAGAGGGGGCAAACCCTAGGCGCAGATGGGCCCTAAAGCCCACCCTAGGTGTGCCCCCCTCTCTCTCCCCCTTGGCCGCCTCCCAGATGGGATCTGGGGGCTGCCGCCACCCCTAGGGAGAGAACCCTAGGTGGGGGCGCAGCCCCTCCCCTCCCCCTATATATACTTGAGCAAAGGGGCAGCCCAACGGGCGATTCAATCTCCCTGTTGGCGCAGCCCTACCCCTCTTCCTCCTCGTCTCTCGTAGTGCTTGGCGAAGCCCTGCTGGAGTCCCGCGCTCCTCCACCACCACCACATCGTCGTGCTGCTGCTGGATGGAGTCTTCCCCAACCTCTCCTTCTCCCCTTGCTGGATCAAGGCGTAGGAGACGTCACCGGGCTGTACGTGTATTGAACGCGGAGGTGCCGTCTGTTCGGCACTAGGATCATCGGTGATTTGGATCACGACGAGTACGACTCCATCAACCCCATTCACTTGAACGCTTCCGCTTAGCGATCTACAAGGGTATGTAGATGCACTCTCCTTCCCTCGTTGCTAGATTACTCCATAGATTGATCTTGGTGATGCGTAGAAAATTTTGAATTTCTGCTACATTCCCTAACAAACCTAATGTGGGAAATCAATGGCTCCAAGCACCTCTAAAGCGTTTTGGCGGGAAGCTGGGATGGAAGTGGTAAATCCAAATTCAAAACTGCTACACTATAATAGTAGAGATATAGAAGTAGTTTATCTTTAGTAAGTACTACTTTATTTCATTTATAGTAAGTGTTTAGTAGTTGAACTAGTTGATTTAATAAAACTACTTTATTTTACTATGTAAGTAGTTTATTTTTAGCAAGAAAACTAATAGAACTGGTTTATTTTTTAAGTTGAAGCAATTATTCCCGCATCGATGTCGATGATGTCTATCCCGCATCCTTGTCGTCGACTCGGCGGAGGAGGCCTGCTTGATCAAAGGGGCCATGTCCGAGAATGGGCTCCGCCAGGATGGTATTGGAAGGTGCTACCTTCCGGGGGCGTAGGTTGGTAAGGAGCTAGCCCGTCGTTGACCCGAACCTTGTTTGGTGGCGGTCGCGTGGGCTAGTGATGGTGCCGAGGCTTCCGAACACCGCGGAGGTGGTACGTCACCATGTCAGCGAGGAGGACGAGCACGTCCGTCGCTACATGGTTGCGTTGGAGGGCAGGTTCGACAATACCTGGCAGGTTCTTCAGGGATCTCACTAGAGCTATGATCCTTTGATGGTTCCTTCTCTTTGGGTGTCCACCGCCCGCGCCGATACCCGTCGGCCGCTACGGTTCTAGCTAGCTGTATTAGCGATGCTATATGTATGATACTATTCGAGGTGTATTAGTGATAATATTCAACGATGTACAAACGCAAGAGATGATGTAGTTTTGCTTATAATTGAATGCATGCTAATTTGAATACTACTTTATTTTACGATTTGATTTTGCTTATTGAATGCTCAAATTGGAAAACTACTCCTACTTTGAATGCTAAAATTGGAGAGCACTATGCAAGTCATATGCATTTGATTAGTTGATAGCTTATAGGGTCTTTTAGTACATATATTTAATTGTACAAGTTGAATATTTGAATTATGAACATAGGAAATGTCATACTCGGACGATGAAAGTCTCCTGGAGGAGTGCTACTGGTGCCACGACGACCGAGATCTGTGCGACAGGCATTACCTGGACGAAGATCGGTGCTTCAGCATTAAGCTCCAGGACACCTTCGATGTTGAAATGGTACGCAACGACGACAAGTGTGTTTTTTCGTAATTAAGCATGACTTCAACTATTTCAACGTGTAATTTTCATCTTTTACAATTTGAATAGTTTATCCCATGCCATGCAAGACGCTATGTCTTAGAGAGTATGGGTTTTGAAGATCAGGAAAATTTTGAAACAAAGAAAATTCATCTAAGGACCCATCATGATGTGGATTTTGAAGTAAATCTGTATAATTCTGAGAGCGTAACCCATTTTGGTTGCAAAAATTGGGAAGAACTTGCAAGATGTATGATTTTTTATGAGGGTATGCTTGTCACCATGGATCTTGATGATCCTAACATCGACCAAGACAGTATGAACATTTGGGGTCCTGGTTGATACGCTTCTAATTCTACCGCTATGTGAGTTTCTCAAACATAGTTATTAACTACTTTATATTGTTCATTTCAAAATAGTTGACAGCTTATTTTCATTGTTCAAACAATGTGTGGAACATGGTAGACAGAACCTACTACACCGATGACTCTGAGTTAACTTATCAGGAGAAAAATCATGTGGCCGCATTTTGTATTGATCTTAAGAATTAGAATATCTATAATAAAACTCCACCACATTATGGTCAATACGTGCCACTAGTGCACGTGTTGAACTACGGTAACATCCATGGAGATGCCATGGTAAGATTTTTTACTATTACGACATCCGTGCATCTTTTGCATAAATTCTTTTAAAACTTAACTACATTGCTAACTACGAAGTTATTACTATATTTTTCAACAGAAAATCCCGGATGATTGTGTGCCTCATCTGATGTATCGGAATGGTCGCCTTGATGTTTTGAACATGCAGCCAGGTCATCCTACGAATCTCACTTATCCATATCGGATTTCTAAAATAAGTTGAGACATGAAAATCACAGAATGGAGAAAATGTATGGACAGTCGTAAGGAGGTTCTTGGAAGCAAAAGGAAGTGAAGCGCGAGAATTGGAGACATGATGATCTCCATTCTCCATAATGAAGAGTCGGGGCCTATATTGTTTTATGCTATTTTACCTTAAAGAGGGTATTTAGGTCCTACCTTATACTGATGATCATGCGCTAAGAACAATTAAGTAGGGTTGGTTTGATGACTATGAGGTTGATGATCGTATGACTTGTTATTAATAACGAGTAGAAGTTGTATGAAGATGATTATTAGTATGACTTGTTATTATGATGATGCATGATGCGAGCATGAAGAGTTATTATATATCAATGGGTGAAATGAACATGGATTGGATTGAAGTGAAGACAACATGCATGTGGTGCATGTCGAAAGTAGTACTAATCCAAACTTGATCAAGTTAGGATTAGTATTATTTTCGACATGCACCACATATATGTTGCCTTCACTTCAGTCTAAGCCATGTTTAGGCACAGCAGTAGCGTTGGTAAACCAAACACAAAGATAAGAGATGACACTTCTCTCTATTAGCTAGCTAACACCCTAAATTAACCCCCAAAACCCCCAAAACCACCCCCTTTAAAAAAACAAAAACCTCAGCTCCTGCCAGCTGCTGACGCGTGGATGCCTTTTGGTCCTGGTTGGTGCCACCAACCGGGACCAAAGGCCCTCCTGCCTGGGCTCGCCGCGGGGGCCACGTGAAGGCCCACCTGTCCTGGTTGGTCTAAGAACCGAGACTAAAGGTGTAGGGCTTTAGTAACGATCATTTAGTCCTAGTTCCCCAACCGGTACAAATGAGCCTTACGAATCGAGACAAATGGTCGTATGTCTACTAGTGGCCGCAACACAAGGGCATGAACAGAAGGCACCACGAAAGGGGATGATGCATTGACTGCGGCAAGACAATGGCTAGGACAGCTCCGATGGCTCGGCGTCCTTTGAGAATATATTTTTGATGAATATTCTTTGAAAATTTGAGAATGTATTCTGAAAAATATGAACACCATTAGAAAATGTGAATATTGTTTGACATTTTGGAAACATTTTCAAAGAAGTTTGAACTATTTACAAAATTTGGAACACTTATTGAATTTTTTGGGAAAACATATACTCTATTTCATAAAAACAGTGAACATTTTATTTGAGATTTTGGAACCTATTTTGAAAATTTGGAAATATTTTCTGCAAAAGCTAACTTTTTAAAACTCCAATTTTATTATAAACTTCTAAAAATGAAAAGAAAAATTATAACCTAAAAAAAGAAAATCCGAATCAGGACCTTCTAGAAGGTCATGACAAGTGGCGCACTACATGTGTATCACTTGTCGCAACCTGGATTTTTTTCTTCTGAGATTCATTTATTCAAAATATTTTATCTCTTAAACTGTGCATACTAATCTTAAACCATTTTTACGGTTGGATTCCTCGTGTCAAGATCTTAAAAATTAGATCTCATGTTGATAGGTTTGGACGAATTTTTTTCATGAGAAAAAACCAGAGCCGAAAGCACAGTCGTGCCTCTCACAGAAGCAAATATTTGCCTCCATGAGAAGCAAATCCATGCCTTCACAATAAGTAGATCCAATTTGTTTTTTTCCATTTCGAGTGTGCCTCTCATGGAAGCAAATCTGTGCCTCCACAATAAGTAAATATGTGTCTATTGCGAAAAAAAAACCATTTTTTACGTAATTTGTTTCGAATTTTTGGGTCTAAAACCTAAAAAAGGAAAAAGGAAAAAAGGAAACCCCCAAAAAATCATCTAAAAGCCGAAAAATGAGTATAAGAAAAAAAATGAAGAAATTGCCCGGCAAGCGACACTTAACTGCTGCTAAGAGCGTGCCAAGTGACACTCTCCCAGCCCACAAAAATTGACCTCTGCGGGGGCTCCCCAAAGAGTGTTCCTTGATTAGTTGCTCTCACTTGATGGGCTGGCGGAAACACATTGTTTGTGAGCTTTGGTGGCCAAGTGCTATTTAGCGCTGAACGCACTGAGTACAACGCAGTCGGTACGCAGAGCCCACTTCTCTTTTCGCTAGGTGCTAAGCAGTCCAACCCATATTTAGCCTCTCCCTTCAGCGGTTTTGGCGCCCTTCTAGAAGGTTCCCACTCGTCAAAACTCTGTGGTTTCTTTGGGGCTGGTTTATTTCACCATTTATTATTTTTTACTTTTTACTTTTTATTTTTATTATTTTTTTCTATTCATGTTACTTTATAAAATCAGGAAATTATTTCAAACTCATAGTTTTTCAAATATGATTTTTCTAATCCATGAACTTTGTGACCTTTTTCAAATTTGCCTAAAGGGCAACCTGGTGCATGTAGCTCCCGCTTGCGCAGGGTCCAGGGAAGGGTCCGACCACTTTGGGTCTATAGTACGCAGCCTTTCCCTACATTTCTGTAAGAGGCTGTTTCCAGGACCTTTTTCAAATTTGCCTCCATAAAATTTTTCAAATTCGCGAGTTTATTTTGGATTCATGAAATTTTTGAAACCGCGAAATTTATGATTATTTCCAAATAACAATTCATGAACTTGTCAAATGTGTGAATTTGTTTCAGATTCACAATCTTTTTTCAAATTCATGAACTTTTTACTAATCTGTGAACTTTTTCAAATTCCCATCCATTAATTTTTTTAATTTCATGAATACCTTTTTAAATTTTGGAAACTTTTTCAAATTCATTTTCGAGAACTTTTTTCAAATCCTAAGAACAACGACCGTAGTAGTGTCGTGCGACCGGCCGTGTGTGTGAGTCATTGGGCCGACCCATGTTGGGCGACCCATTGCGCTAGTAAGCGTCAAATAGGAGTGTGTCTATGTCTTACTTCTTGCGATACAGTAGACCACGTGGCATGCAGAAATCGGAGTGGGCCAGCCCACTAACCACGTAGTCGCGTCACACGATGTTGCTTGGGTGTTTTCTTGTTTGCTTATACTTCAAAAAACTAAATACGTATACAATGAAAATTAGTAATATTATTACTTTATGAAAAGTGTTCATCAGATATTTAAACAATGTAAAAGCAGTAAAAATATGTCTCCTCAACTTTTAGAAAATGTTTGTACCTTTCAAAAAATGTATGTCACATTTCAAAAAATGTTCAAGCGTTTCAAAAAGATTCACGTGACATATTTCAATAATGTTATACAATCTACAAAAATATCGCAATGCAAAAATATATATAAGATTATAAGAATATATGTTACATTAAGAAAAATGTTCACAGTTCCGAAGAAAATGTTCTAGAAATTTAGAAAAACAATTATCCAATTAAAAATTATGCCCACGATATTTTTTTAAATAGTTTTGTATCATACGAAAAATTTACAATGTCATTTCAAAATATCTTCAACAGATATTCAAAAAATGTCTGAAGCAAGTATTTGAAAAAATGTTTATCAGGTATTTTAAAATGTTAAATGTATGTAAAAAATATTTTAAATGTACATGAAATGGGTACAATATGTATGAATAAATGGACATCAACATATCTATTTGAAAAAAATATTAAGGCTCTATATGAAAAATGTTAAATATGTATAAAAATATTCCTGATGTATACAAATAAAATGTACGATGCATATGAAAATTGTAGACGTGCGTTTATAAAAACCCGAGAAAGACCAAAGAAAGAAGCAAAAATGAGAATGAAGAAAGAAGCCGCGGAAAGAAGATAACAAACAAGAAAATCGAAAAGGGGGATAGGTAAGACAAGTGAAGAAAAAAAGTAAATAAAAAAAAAGAAACATGAAGAAAACCATGCAAAATAGTGGAAAACAAAAACATTGTCCTAGAGTTAAGGGTCGAGCCAAAAAAGGGCCCGCTAGGGCGGGACGAAACTCCACCTCGCAACGGACGATATATGGGAGCAACTAGCTAAGGGTTACCCCTTGGGGGTCCCACAAGGAGTCATTTTATTTGCCTAGGATCGCGCCAAGTTGTGCGTCCAGCTGCCATCATGTTTAAGAACATATTTGCTTCTTGTGGAAGCACATATTTATTTCGGTGAAAATTACGGCATGTGCTTCTCGAAAAGAGAAAAGTGCATCATATGCTTCCACTAGAAGCAGAGCCCACGCTTCCACGAGAAGCATAGCCCGTGCTTCCTTGAATAGGGAAAAAAGCACAGTTTGTGCTTACCAGAGATGTAACATCCCAAAATTCTAAATTTTGGAATGTTATATTAAATAGATAGTATAGATAGTTTTGTTTGATTGTTGTGTGATTGATTGACTGAAATTGAGTGAAATTTGAAACTTTTCAAAAGTTAAATGAGAGGGAATAAAATGACTTTCCCAAACTTTCGTTTTTGCATTGATCTCCGTGAATTAAACTCTTTTCACTACAAAACCCTAGAGAGAAGATGACATGACTTCTTCCATTTAAATAAATGAAAAGGGTTTTGAAAAGATTTGAATTTCATTTGGAAATATTTTCCAATTCAGAAACTTTAAGCAACTCAATGATTTTCATGAGAGAAGATAAAATGACTTCTTCAAACATATGAAATATGAGTTGAAAGTTTCAAAGAATCAAATTTAAAGTCCCTTTGAAATTATTAGCAATTTGGAATTATTTGAGTTTTATTCAAATTATTTCTCTCCATAAATAAAATATATGGAAATTAGGATAAAATGATTCCCTACATCAAAAAAATGGAGAGAAATAAATTTGAATTAATTTTTGGTATTTCTAAAATGATTTTTATTGAGTTTTACTATAGAAGTAGCACTGTTTGAATTATTTGAATTTTTGTGGATTTTATTTGAAGCTAGAATAATGTCCAGATTGTAGGAAATATTTTTTTGAAAATTTTGATATATAACATGCCTATATATTTTTTCTGTTTCTCTTTGTTTTATTCTTTTGTCTGTCGTTTAAAAAAATTCCCGCCGACTGGGCCGGCCCAGCTCCCAGCGAGGCCGCGGCCCAGCCTCGCGCCGTCTTCCTCCTCTCGTGCTCAACCCGGACTCGCCGGAGTCTGAGCGAGCCATGCCGCCGGCCGCCCCTTCCCCCAAGGAAGCCGCAGCCCGTGGCCCTTTAAAAGGTGAGCCCCGACGCCGCCGCCTCTCCTCCTTCCCTCACGCCGCCGCCCCTCGCCTGATCGGCCGCCGCCGCTGTCGGTTGCCGCCGTCGCCGCCTCGTTAGCTCCGCCGCCGCTTGCCTAGTGCCATGCAGCCCCGCCCCGGCCTGGCCCCGCGCCGCTCGCCGCCTCCCGCAGACGCGCGCCGCACGCCAGAGCCGCGCCGCCGCCCGCACCTCGCCGGAGCCGCTGCGCCGCTGTTCCGTCTCGTCGGAGTAACCACCCCGTCGCCGGTTTTATCTTGGTGAACCGGCATAAGCCGTAAACCCGTTCGGTTTCCTTTTATTAGCTCGGTTTATTTCTTTTGATCGGTCTTTTTAGTTAGATGTAAATAGTGAACGCTCGCTAGGTTAGTTCTTTTTAGCGAAATGTTCGTTCGTTAGGGTTCCGTGGCGAGCGTTCGCTTGTTAGACTTTTGTTTTTATTTTATTTTTTTTCTACCAGGGACCTGTTTGTGAATAACTTATTCGCAGATTAGTCCCTGATCTTCATTCTATCACAACCTTTTGTTCGTTGGTCCAAATCCAACGAAACCAACGCCCACTTCTTCGTTATGATCCCCTCTATCCAGTAAAACAACTTAAAGATGTTTTTGAAATTTTAAAATTTGAGTAGAACTATCATAAGTTATGAGTGTCAATCATCTTCATCAACAGTACATGCAAGTTCACACTTTGATCATATCCCTTTCATACCCAGTATTTATGCATTAGTTTCAACCCTCAAACATTGCATGGTTAGGAATTGATAACATGTGGGTATTGGGAAGTAGTTGATGAGGTAGAACCTATTGTCCTTTATATCAAACCCCTGGAAGTTACTACGTTATGCTTATGCTGCTATGCTATGCTCGTAGACGTGGATTGGTTTGAGAGAATTTATGACAGATGTGAGAGTTGTTATTTAATGGTTACTTAAGGTGGCTACTTTAATACACATCTGGGTGGAATGGTAGGGGCACCCTGGAGCACCCAGTGGTTTGCCCGGGCACCTGGAGAACCTAGTGCTTGTCCAAGGGGATCCCGGAGGACCTGTGTGATCACCCTATGAAATGCCACCTAGGCTCAAAGGGATCATAAGATTATTCATGCTAGAAACTTCTATGTGCAGCCACAAGCAATTATGGGCTCTGGCATAGTTGAGTAAGTTGCGTGAGCTCTCGAAGAGGTGGACTAGCAGATGTAGGGGATTGTAGGTGTACCGGTCCGCCCGGAGTAGAGAGCGAATGCTTCTAAAAGATTATGTCTCGGTCATCCGGTTCTCAAACACCATGTAGTGCGAGAAATCCAACGGAGAAGATCGCGTCTTGTGGGGAAAAGTGCACAAACCTCTGAAGAGTGTACAAATTAATCATGGTTAGCCATGTCCCCAGTTATGGACAATCTTGAGTCTCTGGTTCTCGGATTATCATATTGATCTCATCACTTTACTTAATTAATTTGTTGGGTTGTTAACTTTTAATTGGGATTGAGTTGGAGGAACCTTCTCAAACCTGGTAGTTAAATAAAATATATTCCTTTGATGTAGGGAAAAATTGGCTTTTCGCAAAAACATTGTTAACCATAGAGCCTCCACCAGCCATATATGCATGTAGTGATAGCGTTTATTCATCATTATCCTATGGTGTGAATTTGCCAGTACATTCAATGTACTAACCCTTTGTGGCTGCAGCGTCTCATGTTGCAGGAATCTTACGACGAGTAGTGATACATTAGGGTTACGATTTCTACACTCAACTTTGCCATTGGTGTTGATGGGAATCCACAACCTTATTGTTACTTCCGCTATTTGGATTGAGGTAATAGTATTTACGTTACTTTATACATGTGATTTATCTCTATTATAAATCCTTTGGTATTGTGTGTGTCAGCATACCGATCCAGGGATGATACTTAAGCACAGAGACTTGACCGTATGAGGTCGGGTCGCTACAAGATGGTATCAGAGCACATGTTGACTGTAGGATGTGACCCCTAGAAACTGGCAAGCCCATAGGAAGATTTTTTCTCTACAACTTTCTTTTCAAAAAGATCTTTTACCTCTCTTCTCTTCTGAGCTTATTCAAATATTCCCTTTAGTGAGATCATACCTCTTCCCCCTTTTGACCACACGAAGATTCGACTGATGGGACCACTCCAAGAAGTACAAGATATCGGACAACTAAGACCACTTCAGAATGAAGAAGATTTTACTGTGCATTATAATAATGGAAACTACAACGGTTGAAGACTCCGAAGACTAGGAGAATTTGAAGGCTCTAAAGAATTTCTAGATTTGTATGACCTAGGAAGGCTACCCTTATGGAACTTGGCAGACTATGGAGGCTGTCAATACCTGAGATCAAGGTGTATCGGAGAAAGACCGGAATATGGAGCATTAGAACTCAAAGTTTTGTCAAGAAAACCCTAAGGAAAGAGAGATCAATTATGGAATTAAAGCTCATGGCAGTGACATGGTCATAGACACGGCTAACCATGGTGTTATCACCCGCTTATGCTATTGTCACCGTGCTAAGTTAAGCATGCATTTCTTCGGAAGGATTGAATGGAAGAAGGCTGATGGAGCATCTATCAGCAAAGGATGCATTTTTAACCTTAGCTTGTGTATCGCTAGGATCTGGAGTATTACATCAAGAATTTTAAGATGGACTTGCAGGAAGCCGTATTTGATGAGAAAGCATTTCATGAAGAACTTAAGACCCAGAAGCTGAAGTAGCCAAACTGGAGGAACAAAACCTCGAGATACCGGAGATTCGTCAGGAACAGAAGGACAGTAGGACATGGTTCATGCCAAGGATGTTGAAACCCAGAAGTTTGGAACGCGTCTCTAGAATACTAAAGGACGTCATGAGAGACTTCGCGCCAACATAGATGATCTGGCAAAAGGACTTGAGAAGGACAAGCACGATTAGAAGAAGCCATCGAAGACATGAACAAGACTTGAAGAGTTTGAAGACTTTAAAGATTTATTGACCTTTAGTAGACCAAACCCCCGTTATATACCTACGTTAGATGCAACATTTGTGAGCTGTCATTAGTTTGATGTTTTTTCGACAGCCACAATAAAAATCTGTCTTTTCAAAACTATTGTTTGTATTGTGTGCATCCCTCTCTATCTCTCTTATCTCACCCCAAAAACCCATGGACCCAATAGAGGATAAATGAAGATGAGCTTGTATTTTCTGGACCGATGGATTCAAAACATGGAGAATCATATAAAGAATAACCCTATAGTTGGAAATGATATGACCCAGCATGCTCTTCAGTGCTTTGAAAGAGGTGCTGCTACTTGGTGGAGGATGTACCAAACCATCAATGGATGGCAAGGAGTAACCACTTGGAAAGAATTTAAGTTGACTCTGCAAAGATCTCGTCTTGTGTCCCAGAAGTTGAAGCCTTATGGAAAGGATATGAAGAAACCATGTGCATGCAAGATTTGTGGAGAAATAGGACACACCCATAAAGAACACAAGGATGAATGCCCTAATTGTGAAGTAAGTCACCCAGTTGAAGAATGCCCAACTAGGAAGATTACATGTTTCTTGTGTGAAGGGACTACCCACTATCCTGCTCAGTGTCACATTTACCCCATGGTACGAAGAACCGTACAGTAGAAGAAAGAAGTAAAGAAAGGAGCCCTTATGGAAATTTTAGAATAACCTGTGATGAAGGAAGATGTTGGGGACACACCCAAAGAAGAACCAAATGAACCCTGCACCAAGTCATGCTATTCATGTGGAGAAGAAGGACACATCTCCTAGAATTGTATGAATGGGGATCTAGTAGAATTCCCGACGGAGGAAGTAGAGTATGACCCACAAGAAATAGAAGCCATGATTGGCATGGAAAGGTCCAGGAAGAGAAGTAGATTGGATTCCAGGAAGGACCTGAGTCAAATCCATGTTACAGGTGCAAGGTGTCAGGGCACTACCTCAGCAGTTGCCGAAAAAGAAAACCTCGAGACTTGTCAGAAGTAATATATTTTCATTGTAATGGAGCATGGAATTTTGCCATAGAATGCCCCAAGGAGAAGGAGACTTGTGATAATTAGTGGTGTCTGTGAGAAGTATAGCAATAGTAGTGGGAACATTTCTTTAGTATTGAGGTGTTGAGTTGAGGCATGTAATGGAAATCCAGGAGATCGAAATGATTGGAGATTCAATAAAGTTAGCATTTGTGGAACCGATTGGATTTTATGAGTTGTTACTCCATGAAGGAAGATTTTGACCATTTTCGAGGATATGGCAAAATCGGCTTATAGATGAAATGGAGCATTTTAAGGGTGGTAGTGCCCTGTGAGGACACTTGACCCTTGGAAAAGATAATGATATTCCATGGAGTGGATTTCAGACAAAATAAGTATGAGTTTTGTCTCGATATGTGGGGTATCCCAAAAATATGAAGGGATGAAGTACTATTGGATATAAAGGAGATATGATGTTGGTAATATGGAGCAATTGTAATTCCATGATGAGTCTGAGTAATCACGTCTTAGTTTTGGTACTTCTAGAAGGAAGAGATACAGTACAATTGGATGGATTTAAGTATGCTAGAAAGCTGGATGTTGGAATAATGATCAGTTGCCCCGAGGATGAGTTCAAGGCTTACAAGTGATGAGATGGGCCATAACCAACAAGCCCCAGGACCTGCCAAGAAGCAAGCACACTCTTGTTGGAGGAAAAACCCTGGAAGAAGTTACGATTTTATTGACAGGCGATTTTATAGGAGGAACGCAAAACCTGAGAGTTGTGAAGGAATGATAGATGTTTGTTTGGCTTGCAGAATCAATGTATTTTTTTCGAACGCAGTTCGTCGACAAGAGAAATTCTGCAATGCTTGTGACGATGACCGAGTGTTATCTTGCGAGATTCGCTAAACCATATACAAGGTAATGATTTGGGTGTGGGATGGATTGATCACCATACCGACTTACTCTTTTTATTCGCTTTGCTATATGGGATGGTAAATCTGAGTGAATTACCTATAGTAGAGAGACGATGATATTAAACCTTGTTTGAACCTTAGAATGGTATAAGTATTTTTTTCCCTGGTACAAGGCAGCTGCTGCCAATCATAGGTCATACGATGAGAATGAAGCCCAGACCCATTTTCCTGCAGGAGAAACCATAAATTGTTGACCACCATGAGATATCGATAGTTGTTTAGTATTGGCGCCAGGCCCATCAGCTAAGAAGACCCGATCACAGAAGAGCCGTACCAAGATGAAAATGACAGAAGAATTGAGGAAAAGGTTAAGAAACTACCGGAAGATCCCCGAGAAGGAATTATCCTAAAGATCTGAGAAGATCGACACTGCCAACAATGAGGACGGAGAATACAAGTTTTGATGGAACCGTAACAATGCTTCTAAGGGTGGTAGCACCCGAGACCCCGGAGATGATCGATGGATTTTGAGAAGACCCCAAACCTAACCTATTTCTTTCTAGCCTCTTCGAATCTCGAGGACGAGATTCATTTTAAGGGTGGTAGGTTTGTAACATCCCAAAATTCTAAATTTTGGAATGTCATATTAAATAGATAGAATAGATAGTTTTGTTTGATTGTTGTGTGATTGATTGACTGAAATTGAGTGAAATTCGAAACTTTTAGAAAGTTAAATGAGAGGGAATAAAATGACTTTTCCCAAACTTTCATTTTTGCATTGATCTCCGTGAATTCAAACTCTTTTCACTACAAAACCCTAGAGAGAAGATGACATGACTTCTTCCACTTAAATAAATGAAAAGGGTTTTGAAAAGATTTGAATTTCATTTGGAAATATTTTCCAATTCAGAAACTTTAAGCAACTCAATGATTTTCATGAGAGAAGATAAAGTGACTTCTTCAAACATATGAAATATGAGTTGGAAGTTTCAAAGAAACAAATTTAAAGTCCCTTTGCAATTATTTTCAATTTGGAGTTATTTGAGTTTTATTTAAATTATTTTTCTCCAGAAATAAAATATATGGAAATTAGAGTAAAATGATTCCCTACATCAAAAAATTGGAGAGAAATAAATTTGAATTAATTTTGATATTTCTAAAATGATTTTTATTGGGTTTATTGTAGGAGTAGCACTGTTCGAATTATTTGAATTTTTGTGGATTTTATTTGAAGCTAGAATAATGTCCGGATTGTAGGAAATATTTTTCTAAAAAATTTGATATATTACATGCTTATATACTTTTTGTTTTATTCTTTTGTCTGTCATTTAAAAAAAACTCCCGCCGACTGGGTCGGCCCAGCCCCGCGCCGCCTTCCTCCTCCCGTGCTCAACCCGGACTCGCCGGAGTCCGAGCGAGCCACGCCGCCGGCCACCCCTTCCCCCAAGGAAGCCGCAGCCCCTAGC
>NC_041390.1:571643089-571676688 GCF_002162155.2 Triticum dicoccoides | reverse complement strand
CGCCGCCCGCATCTTACCGGAGCCGCCGCGCCGCCGTTCCATCTCACCGGAGTAACCACCCCGTCGCCGGTTTTATCTTGGTGACCGATATAAGCCGTAAACCCGTTTGGTTTCCTTTTATAAGTTCAGTTTATTTCTTTTGATCGGTTTTTTTAGTTAGATCTAAATAGTGAACATTCGCTAGGTTAGTTCTTTTTAGCGAAATGTTCGTTCGTTAGGGTTCCGTAGCGAGCGTTCGCTCGTTAGACTTTTGTTTTTATTTTATTTTTTTCTGCCAGGGACCCGTTTGTGAATAACTTATTCGTAGATTAGTCCCTGATCTTCATTCTATCACAACTTTTTGCTCGTTGGCCCAAATCCAACAAAACCAATGCCCACTTCTTTGTTATGATCCCCTCTATCCAGTAAAACAACTTAAACATGTTTTTGAAATTTTAAATTTGAATTAGATCAAATTTGAATTTGAACTTCGTTTGATCATAACTAAAGTTTTATAACTCCGTTTGAGTTGATTGTTTTTGCAAATTGAAGTTCTTGACCTAAACATTCTGATAAGGCCAAATTCACATAATTTTGGTACTGTTAGAAATTGTTTTATGTTGCAAGAGTTATTTGCTTGTTTTTTGATGTTTTCCAAATTGTCTTCTTCGTTCTTTCCGATCTTTTGAGTGATTGCTTATGTGTGGTTACTATTGCTTGCTTACGATAGATTGACCAGAGTGTGATGAGTAGCACTATCAGAAGTTATGAGTGTGAATCAGCTTCATCAAGAGTACCTGCAAGATCACACTTTGATCATATCCCTTTCATACCCAGTTTTTATGCATTAGTTTCAACCCTTAAACATTGCATGGTTAGGAATTGATAACATGTGGGTATTGGGAAGTAGTTGATGAGGTAGAACCTATTGTCCTTTATATCAAACCCCTGGGAGTTACTACGTTATGCTTATGCTGCTATGCTATGCTCGTAGACGTGGATTGGTTTGAGAGAATTCATGACAGATGTGAGAGTTGTCATTTAATGGTTACTTAAGGTGGCTACTTTAATACACATCTGGGTGGAATGGTAGGGGCACCCTGGAGCACCCAGTGGTTTGCCCGGGCACCTGGAGAACCTAGTGCTTGTCCAAGGGGATCCCGGAGGACCTGTGTGATCACCCTATGAAATGCCACCTAGGCTCAAAGGGATCATAAGATTATTCATGCTAGAAACTTCTGTGTGCAGCCACAAGCCATTATGGGCTCTGGCATAGTTGAGTAAGTTGCGTGAGCTCTCGAAGAGGTGGACTAGCAGATGTAGGGGATTGTAGGTGTACCGGTCCACCCGGAGTAGAGAGCGAATGCTTCTGAAAGATTGTGCCTCGGTCATCTGTTTCTCAAACACCATGTAGTGCGAGAAATTCAACGGAGGAGATTGAGTCTTGTGGGGAAAAGTGCACAAACCTCTGAAGAGGGTACAAACTAATCATGGTTAGCCATGTCCCCGGTTATGGACAATCTTGAGTCTCTGGTTCTCGGATTATCATATTGATCTCATCACTTTACTTAATTATTTTTTTGGGTTGTTAACTTTTAATTGGGATTGAATTGGAGGAACCTTCTCAATAATTTTCAACCAACCTGGTAGTTAAATAAAATATATTCCTTTGATGTAGGGAAAAATTGGCTTTTCGCAAAAACATTGTTGACCATAGAGCCTCCACCAGTCATATATGCATGTAGTGATAGCGTTTATTCATCATTATCCTATTGTGTGAATTTGCCAGTACATTCAATGTACTGACTCTTTATGGCTGCAACGTCTCATGTTGCAGGAATCTTACGACGAGTAAGTGATATGTTAGGGTTACGATTTCTACACTCAGCTTTGCCGTTGGTGTTGATGGGAATCCACAACCTTGTTGTTACTTCCGCTATTTGGATTGAGGTAATAGTATTTACGTTACTTTATACATGTGATTTACCTCTGTTATAAATCCTGGGTACTGTGTGTGTCAGTATACCGATCCAGGGATGACACTTAAGCACAGAGACTTGACCATGTGAGGTCGTGTCGCTACAACAGAAAAAGTGAAAACCTCAATCAAGCTTTCGGACTCCGGTTTTTTCTTCCTGTTTCTTTTATGATTGTTGTTTTTTAGTTCTCACTTTTCTTTCGTTTCTCTCGTATTCGTTTTTTTTGTTTCTGGTTTCTTTAGGATTTTTCTTGAACTTTTTTTTCTGACGAACATGATAACATGAGATCGAGTTTGGAAGATCTCGACACGAGACATCCAGCGGTGAAAATGGTTTGATATTTGAACACATGAATTAAGAGATAATTGTTTTTGAATAAACTAATCTAATAAAAATGAAAAACTCTCATGTTGTGACAAAGTGATGCACATCTAGTGTGCCACTTTATGAACACATGAAAACATGTGACTTCTCCATGGGGCGACCCTTGATTTCGGCGATATATATTGCTCTGGCGGTCAAGTAGGAAATGCTCGGTTTCGTAACCCCGATGACGTGGGCTATAGGCCGACTCTCTGGAAATTGGAACGACAGTGTGTGCTGACAAACTGGTTGACTGTCACTACTAGAGAAAAGCTTATAGACAAACGCTTACTAGTAGCGCAGATTTTTACCCCTCGCTACTACTAAGTTGATACTAGTAGCGCGGGTTTTTAACCCTCGCTACTACTAAGCGGTCTCTACCGTGCCCTTCCCGGACATGCCATAGTAGTAGCGAGGGGTACAAACCCGCGCTACTACTAAGTTGATAGTAGTAGCGCGGTTTTATACCCCTCGCTACTACTAAGTACGAGGTAGGTGAAATCACCATATCCTCAGCTGAATCCCTCCTCTCTCCCTCACTTTCCCCCTCTCTCACTTTCCTCGTCTCTCCCTCATACTCCAGCGATGGCCGTCGCTGGTACACTCTGCTTTCTTCCCCCTTCCCTCTCCGAGATCCCTCTGGTGGGCGGTCGCCGTAGCTCCTTGCCGCCGCCAAGATGCGGAAGCGCGACCTCGACATCCTCCTCCTCGCCGCCTTCACCATCTTCTTCTTGCTCCAGGTCAGCCATCCTCCTCCCCCCTCTCCGATTTGATCCGGAACGCTAGCTGAGCCATCCCCCTCCTCCTCCGGCAGCACGAGGGCGACTTCTCGTTCCAGGAAGCGTGGTACCAGCTGTCGGACGACGGGTTCCCGATCAAGCACGACGTGGACCGCCTCCCGCCGCCGCTCGTCGTCGACCTCAACGGCGATGGCCGCCGCGAGGTGCTGCTCCCCACACACGATGCCAAGATGTAGGTCCTCCAGCTCCCAGCCCACGCCGGGCTGGCCTCCACGGCCGCCCTCGACGGATTCCACGAGGCACACGTCATGGCCGAGATCTCCCTGCTCCCGGCCAACGTGCGTGCGTCATGGGGTCGAGATTTTTTTTGGTTTTTCAAATTAATAGTAGTAGCGCAGGTCACAGACACGTGCTACAGATAGTTAATAGTAGCGCGTGTCGGACCTGCGATACTACTAACACACGTACTAGTAGCGCGGGATGCACCACGCTACTACTACTAGTTACTTGTAGCGCCGTAGTAGTAGCGCAGGCACCCGCGCTACTACTAGGCTTTTTCCTAGTAGTGTGTGTTCATGCAGCCATAACCGGGCCTTCTTTCTCAAACACAAGCCATGGACCGGCCATGTGTATCGCATGGCAAACCCTATTCGGCACCAGTTAAAGGGTTATTAGCATCTTGGTGCCCCCCTCCCGGGCTCGGCCCATTTTCTTTTCTTTTTCTTCTTTCTAAACTTCAAAAAAAATAGAAGTGTGGCTCATCGTTCACCTACGGTGGCGATAACCACAACGACAACACGGGTTGTGGTGCCAACTTCTTTTTCGCTTCATGTGGCAAATGTAAATTTAAAAAAGCATCATGACTTTGTATGTTTTTCTTATCTGGTTTTTGTTCTTTTTGGTCGTTTCTTCTATGATTGTTTTCCATTTTTTCTTTTTTCTCTGTTCAGTTTCTTGTTTGGTTTTTTCTTTCGTTTTCGGTTGCTTTTCTTTCATCTTTTTTTTGTTTTCCTTACTTTTTAAAAAAATGCGCAAATGCTTTCAAATTGTTGATTTTTTTCCAAATGGCCGAACTATTTTGAAATTTGATGAACTTATTCTCAAATTTGCTGAGCATGTTTCAAATTCGTTGAACTTTTTTTTCAAACTCAATGAACTTTTTCAAAATTGATGAACTTTTTCTAAAAATCGATGAACTTGTTTTCAAATTCGATTAACTTTTGTTAAATTCATTGAAGTTTATTTTCCAAAATAAATGTTTTTTTAAATGTGGTCAACTTTTTCAAATTCGATGAATAATTTTTCAAAACTGATGAACTTTGTTCAATTTTGATGAATTAGTTTTGAAAATTGATATTTTTTCAAAATCAATGAACCTTTTCAAATTGGATGAACTTTTAGCAAATCAGTGAAACTTTTTCAAATTCGATGAGTTTTTTTCAAATGCAGTTAAGTATTTTCCAAGATAGGTTATTTTTTTCAAATTCAATGAAATTTTTCTAAATTGGTGTAAGTTTTTTTGAAAATCCATGAACATTTTTTAATTCACGAATTGTTTTCATTTTTCCATTCTTTTTGAAAAATGATAATCAATTTTGAGCGGCCCTGATCAACGGTTAGCAGCAACCGGTCAAGTCGGAGTTGCCGAACCGAGTAAACCAGGTGAAAAACCGAGCGCACATGGAATTTGTTTTAGCACCTGATCCAACCTAGCCATGGCTCGAAATGTTGTATTTGGGCAGGCCATGAGCAAAGCTGCGTGAGCGGTAGTTCGCACACTGGCGCTAAAGGCGCCAATTAGGAGTTCCCATGTCGCACACCTATGCCCATCTAACCGTCCTAACATAAACAATTGTTTTATTATGATACGCTGCACACACCCACACACGCACGCACGCACGCACACCATGTTATTTTTTGACCATTCAATTTGGTAAAAAGTACCCCGCAAAATAATTTGATAAAAAATTCCATAGTGTTTATTCACGGAAAAAAGAAAGTCTTTTTTTAGTTGGCTAAAATACAATAAGTTTGATGACACTATTTTCATTCGACTCACACTGTTATATATGCATTAATTAGCAGTCAAAGTTGGAAACAATAACTGTTTCGTTTGTTTGAGATATACTCGCTGGTGGCTTGGTTAAAACTTGGTGACCATTTTTCAATAATCGAACTTCGTAATTTTTCTTAAGGATAAAACCCGGTGAAATTTGATGCGTTCTCCACAACGCCGGGTTTCTTTCATTTTCCACGACATTAGAGCATCTACAACAACGATTGGCTAATATTGACCCCCAAACGTCCGTGGAGGTACCCGGTCAATGATCGGGCTTGTTTTAGTTTGACCGTGCATGCAATCATGTTTCCCGCCCTTTCAAAATTATCCGGTCAAATGCACGTGATTGGCGGGGATAGAGAGAGAAATGGAAAAGAAAAATAAAAAAAATAATGGTCCGTGGTGGGTCACATCCTACATGGAGGGCTGCCCGGACATTCCCATATTCTCTCTACATTTAATGTGCATATAAAGATTTGCGAACAGCTCGACCATATGGAGACAAAATGAGGGATCTGGTTGGGTGACCTTTTTTCCTTCTCTCTTGTCAGGGCAGTGTACACACAACGACCAAGTGATCTAATTGGATGTTTGAGGGGCCCGGTTGTAGATGTTGTGTATCGCCTTCGCACGGCACGGGCTGGTCATACGTAGGGGTTGTTTGGTTTGTGACTAACTTTGCCAAAGATTGCCACACCTAAGGTTAGGCAAGTTTGACCAACTTAGGTGAGTGTTTGGTTCAAGCCACATCTTAGGCAAGCCACACTTGGACCCCACATGGTATACACACAAAAAATGTGGCAAGATTTTCTTAGGCTTGCCAACTTGTGGCTCTCATTTTGATGAACTAACCTTAGTCAAATTTGACAAAAATATATGGCAAAGTGTGACAATGCTAGTTCTAAAACCAAACAGCCCCGTAGTCGCACGGTGGCGCCCCCACAAGTTTGACCCGTAGGCTATAGCTTGTGGTGTGTGCATGCCAATGCCATTGCCATGCAGCGTCCATCCTACAGCTACACCGGCAGTCAACCGCCAGGTACGTACCGCGAGACGGCCGGGCGCGCGCGGCGGGTGGCAGAAGGGTATCCCGGATGCCACGGCACCTGTGGCGACACGACCGGACGAGCGGTGCAGGCAGGGATACGAGGACGTGACCGGCCTCGAATTGTATATCGGTTTCGCCGTATTCAATTCACTATCGCGGCCGTACGTGTGGTTGGGTGACACGCCAACGCCAAGGGTACGCAAGTTGACTTGGGCTCCACGTACCGCAGAGGCCGGCCGGCCGTTGAAGAGATGCTCCGCAGACCATGCACAAGGACTGGGTCCTCGATCGGTGTATGACATGGACTTGCTCGTACTACGTAGTACGTGTGTGTGTACTGGTCGCCGTTGTCAAATCATGCATTGGATTTACGATTAGTAGAGTTGAAAACCAAGTGCCAGGGTAAGAATGGCACTGTGCAGTTATGTTGTTGCAGGTGCTTATAGTTTGGCCCTCAGTAGTTTAGGTCTCTATGAAAGATTTGTTAGGGCATTTCCAATGGCAATCACAAAACGGACACCCCAAAATGTCTCCGGACGCGGACAGGCGGCCGCCGAACGGAGGCCATTCGACGTTATCCCTTATTTTTTAAATTTGGATTGTGATTGGCAGTGGGTCAGAGGGACCAAGAGAAAAAAAAGATTAGTGAAAGAAGTGGGCTGTGGAGAGACATTGCTCAACTAACAGAGTAACAGTGGACCGGACGGACTGTCTAGGGACCCTAGAAAGGGTTTTGGGCAAGGGGATTTGAGGTGTTCCCCGTGTTCGTGAACAATTGACGATCCACGTTAAAGGTCTAAAAGTGTCAAGACATACATGGAAGATTTGGTGAGCCGTGTTGGAGATGCCCGTAGAATGTAACTCAGAGGCAAGCAAACTGCCTCCCTGAAGTGTTACTAAAACCTTTTCTGCAAAAACAAAAATCTTGATGGTTTGAGCAGTGCAATAGTGGAAAGTGGTGAACACCCCATATTGGAAAAGCGTTTGATCATATCAAAGCCATATCAAAGCCTACAGGTCCCGTTCGTTGCATGCAGTTATGATTTGTATCGTTGTACATCGTCGAGTTAACAGCACACTGTCGCCGATTGTTTTCTCTCCTCTCATGCCACTGTTGGAGGTCTGGACAGGGCGGGGGGACAAGGTATGGGCGGCAGCAGCTGCACGGGCGCGTTGCATGCATGGAGACGAGAGCGCGTGCGTCCCATCGGGGCAGCAGAATCCCCATCAAATCACGCCGGCCCGACTGGTCTGCGTGCAACGCGGGGAGGCCACTGTGCCTGATGCGCATGCTACGCTGCTTGGATGCCTCTTGCTCGTGACTACTCCCATCCAAGCAGTAGCCATCCTCTCACAGCCTCGCTCGCTACTATGGCATGGTGCGCTGCACGTACGACGTCGAGGCACCGGCCCTCAACGGTGAACATGGCCATACTGGTCATATGGCAGGCCAGGGGAACGGGGCCGGCAGTGGTTGTGGGAGGGGGCGTAGGTCTATGCCTTGCAGGGCTAAGAGCATCTCCATCTGGACTTGGCAAATCTGACCACTTAAACGTCCGCGAACCACGGACAGTGACCGGACATGCCGCAAAAAACGCATTTCACATTCGGATACCTCAAATTAGAAACCTTAAATTTATATTATTACATGCAACGCAGCGATCTTTGTGCGGAGTTTCGTCCGGTTCCGCTCTTCGCCCGCTCGGCTCCGCTGTGGCCATGTCCGGCGGCTGGCTGCGCCCCTCAAAGTGTTAGTCCGGGCGCCGGCAAGGTAGAGTAGGACATGGGACACGAGCCGGCTCACGGGACTCAAGACACCGTTGTCTCCCATGCCCTACTCTTCCTCGTCGGAGCCCGGAACCCGTTGGGTGCTGGCGGACGTCAGATTGATGATGGATCCGTCTGGGGACGAGCTGACGACGTCCACCCCGATGCGGTTGCGTCGCCCGGACTGATGCCCCAGTGGGGCGCCGGGGAATGCAACTCGGCCTCGCCGACGTCTGGCGCCGTGAGGGCTGACGCCGCCTCCTGCGCCCGGTGCCTTGCATGGCGGGCACGCCGTGCCATGGCCTCGTGGGACGATGGTGCGTCCCGAATATCGGCGCGCCAATGGAGGGGTTGCGCGTTCAGACGCCAAACGGACCGCACGGCCTCCGGCCAGGCAGCTACAGCTGGCCTAGCGTCGGATCCATGCGCTATTTGGGTGGATGCAATGGATTCCCGACGGATGGAGTCCGAGCGTAGCCGTGCACGGGCCTCCTTCCGGGCGTGGCGGAGTGCAAGCTGGACAACCATCTCCTCCTCGGGGCCGCCTGGGATGAGCTCGGAGTCGACGGATCTGGAGGTGAAGGACTCGGATCCGCTGCCCGCCATGATGGAAGCGGACGGAAAGAGCCGGAGACGAGCTTAGGTGGCAGGTGGAGGGGAGAGGAGTGAAGTGGCTAGGGTTTGGTCCGGCGAGCAGATTGGAAGGAATTTATGTGGGGTTGGATGGGCCAGCATGGGCCGGATCCGACGTGGCGGGCGTGCCTGGGCGCGCAGATATCCGCCCCATATTTAGGCTGGATATGGGGATGCCGGTTAGCCCGGGTGTTTGAGGGCCATTTGAGGGGCTCGTCTGGATCAAAAAATCATGATTGGATAGTGACCGGACGGCCCGCCTGAGTATATGAGGTGGATTTGAGACGCCCAGCTATAGATGCTTTAATGGGCATCTTCAATACTGACCCCTAAAACAGACATGGTATCCATCCCTAGACATGACAATGATACGGGAGCTGCCATTCAACCACGTCTGCATATTTTTCAAACCGAATTTGAACAAACTAGTAAATTACATGTAAACTGAATGGTTTTATCAAATCCAAGCGGATCTTTTTTTACATTTCCAACATATTTCTACTAAACTATAGCGTACTAGACTATTCTAACCTACTCCCTTCATTCGGTGAAGAGTGAACATCTAGAGATTTTAGGACAAATTATGAAGTCAAGTAAAAAATGCATTGGAAAAATGCAAGCCACCATCTTTCTCCTCTTTAATTAATCAACCCCCAATGAGCTAAGTGCATGTAAAAATTAAAAAGACCATGTGTAGATTGTTATTGGTCTTGATTACCATGTGAAGAGAGAGAAGTATTTTTTTCTATTTTAAAGTGCATTGAAAAAATAGAAGTATACTCTTTTGTGGATAAATTTTAAAGCCAAACGTACACTCTTTACCGGACAGAGGGAGTAGTATAATGATCGCTGGCTGAGGCGGCACCCATTTCGCATGACATGTCTTCCTCATGTCTGGTAGCAAGTTCACCGGCTGGTTGTGAGACCTTGGAAGTGAAGCTTCCGTGGGAAGGTAAGAGTAGTGGCATCCGCAAAGCTACATGCAAACTCACTGGCTATGAGGCCCGACAATACGTCGACCCAAGTATCAGCGGCCTCTCATGTTTTAGTTTTCCTCGCTATTGACAGCAGCGGACATGGACGTCTTGGCCTCGTTGTCGTGGAGGCGGGGCATGAACTGCGGTGGTGGTGCGGCTGACATAGAGCCGCCGACAGCCCCGGTCTCATCTTCCTCCCATTTCTCCGCCGCCATGTTGATGTCCGCATCTTTCTCCACCCATAGGATACGTAGCCGCCATCACTCGCGGTGGATGTCGCGGGCAGTCCGATAGGAGGAGCAACACCTCCTACTCATCCAGGAAGCCCAGACCGTCCGCCACCATGGCCATGACGGCATTCTTGTTCGCCTAGTTACCGGTGATTTGTTCCTCCACGCGGCGATGCTTGTCGAGGAGCCAGAAGTTATGTCTCGTTGGATGACAAAACACGTCCAAAACACGCAGGCCAGGCAGATGCAGACGGTTTGAAGGTCCGCGTTGGAGATGCCCTAAGGGAAAAGAGTAACTATTAGACGTCTGTAGTGTACCTAATGTAGTTCACCATTCACATTTTCTTTTAGAAATGACATTATTTAACTATAATATAATGTTTTCCTTTTTATGCTCATTTTATTTTTATTTTAAAGCTCCTATGTGTTTCCCACTAGTTGTAGATGTTTTTGTAGCAGCTTTTATGCTTTTTTGGAAAGGTTCCTACAGCAAGGTGCAGAGCATCATGTAGTTTTAGGCTTTTAAAGCTAGGCCAATATGATCGATATATCAGTTTTGGGGCTTGTCGGTGTCAAAACTGGCGGATATCAGGTAGGGGGTCCCGAACTGTGCGTCTAAGGCGGATGGTAACAGGAGGCAGGGGACATGATGTTTTACCCAGGTTCGGGCCCTCTTGATGGAGGTAAAATCCTACGTCCTGCTTGATTATTCTTGATAATATGAGTAGTACAAGAGTTGATCTACCACGAGATCGGAGAGGCTAAACCCTAGAAGCTAGCCTGTGGTATGATTGTATGTTGTCCTACGGACTAAAACCCTCCGGTTTATATAGACACCGGAGGGGGCTAGGGTTACACAAGGTCAGTTACAAAGGAGGAGATATACATATCCGTATTGCCTAGCTTGCCTTCCACGCCAAGTAGAGTCCCATCCGGACACGGGACGAAGTCTTCAATCTTGTATCTTCATAGCCCAACAGTCTGGCCAAAGGATATAGTCCGGCTGTCCGGAGACCCCTAATCTAGGACTCCCTCAATTGCCCCTGAACCAGGCTTCAATGACGATGAGTCCGGCGCGTAGTGTTGTCTTCGGCATTGCAAGGCGGGTTCCTCCTCCGAATACACCACGGAAGAGTTTGAATACAAGGATAGTGTCCGACCCTGCAAAATAAGTTCCACATACCACCGTAGAGAGAATAATATTTCCACAAATCTAATCTGCTGACACGTTTTGGCAGCATGACATCATGCCATGGCCCGGTAATTATTCGAACCGTTTTTCTTTAACCAACCCCGCACATAACGCGAGGCGGTTTCTTGACACGTCTTGTCAAAGTAGAGTTCGTGTCCCCCTTATTACGGGATTCTCATCAATACGGGCGTGGGTAACCCAACCGTGCCTAGGACTCCTAGATTTTAGGCAAGTCACAAACGGCCACGAGGAGGACACTTGATATTCACCCTGTTTATAAAGGGACAAGACTTTTACTTTTTTCCCTCCCGTGCTCAATCGAATCCTTCCCCCGCCTCGAGTTCTAACACCCAAAGCCAAGGTCAAGTGCTTCGGACCTTCAATCATGTCCAGATCCAGCCTTCAAGGCTGGTGGATGCCTTCCTCCGTCACGGAGGAGGATATCAAGAAGTTGAGGGAGGCCAGATATCTGACCGCTGAAATTTCGCATAGGCTGCCCGCCCGAGGGCAGGTCGTCCCTACTCCCGAACCCAATAAGAGCGTTGTGTTCGTCTCCCACTTCCTCCGATGACTAGGCCTCGCTCTGGATCCCTTTGTTAGGGGTCTCATGTTCTATTGCAGGCTGGATTTTCATGATCTGGCCCCGGATTCCCTTCTTCACATCTCATCATTTATTGTCGTGTGTGAGGCCTTCCTCCGCATTACCCCTCACTTCGGCCTGTGGCTCAAGACCTTCGATGTGAAGCCGAAGATGGTCGAGGGGCAGTACGCAGCGTGCGGAGGTGCTCTAATAAGCAAAATTGCTGACGCTCCACGGCCAAAGGGTTCCTTTCCAGAGGTGTCCGGATTGTGGCAACGGGAGTGGTTTTACGTCACAGCTCCCCGAAGTGCCAAGTGGGTAGCTGCCCCCACCTTTCGCTCGAGCCCTCCACCACAACTGATGTCATGGATTAGCAGGGGGCTGAGCTGGGGTCCAGCCAAGGACGTGCCAATACTGCAGAGCCGTATCCGAGATCTCTTCGAGAGAGATTTCAGTCTGGTTATGGTAATGCAAGTTATGCTGGTCCGTCGAGTCCAGCCTTGCAAACGCCGGCCCCTCCGCATGTGGGAATTTAACCCGGAAGGACCGGGCACTATTCAGAATTTCCTCGGCATGACGCACAAGGAGATGTACAAATCGTTCTTCGGACCCCAAATAGAGTGTCCGGACACTAGCGAGGACGTGGGCCTGAGCAGCAACCGCACCGCTGCCCAAGTAAGTAATACCATGGCCGAACACACTGTCCTTTTATTTATCATGACATCATTCTGAAGAATCACTCTTTGACCAGGACTGGATAACAAAGGCGAAGATGATCCGGTGTTCGTCCCCCCCTTCTCGAAGGCTTGGACAATCCGGTGCTGGAAAAGATGCTCGAGCCAGCACCTTGCCTGGTGCCCTCAAAGGAAGATGAAGGGGGGGGGAATAAAGAGGGCGAAAGCGGGCCTCCATCGCTACCTATTCCTACCGAGGGAATGAGCGCCTCCGCGAGGGAGGATAACCAAGGGGAAGAATCTGACATTCTCTCTCCCCGGGGAAGGAAGAGGACTACCTCTGAAGATCTGGAAACCAAGGTTTCCAAACGGGATAAGAAATCTCCGCTAGAGGGTCCTGCCTCGGAGGGTGTTCTTGCCGCACAATGTCCGTACGGGGATCGGCCCTCTAACGAGCTGTAAGTAAAAGGGTATTCAATAACGAAAATATCTTGCTCTATTTCTGAGGAAAATAATCGAAGCATTTATCTTGCAGTTCGGATCTTAGCCCTTCTCAGCTGAGCTCGTCTTCGGGGGATCTTCTTCTGGAGATGATGGAGAGCGAAATGCCTCCCCCTGCCACACCGCCTTACGAAGCGGGCGACCCTGAGGTGTCGTCACGGAGGGCTTCTCCTGATCCGGCAAGGCCAGAAGGTAATCCTATGGCCACCCGAAGTCCTCAGTATCCGGCTCTCGAAGAGAGCAATCAAAAGAGTCCGGCACCGTCTGGTGTGTGGTTGGATGTACGGAGGGATCTGCTGGAGAAAGCGGTTATCTCAGAAGAGCACTGCACATTGATGGGTACGGTGATTGAAAGGATTTCGTCCGCCGAAAGCGGGCTGCATGAAGCCTTTATGAGTCTACTGACGGGTTTTGAGGTATGTGAAATGATGTGTATTCTTGACAGTACCGCACATTTTTAGGTGTGCCCTGTGTAGATAGTAGCCCCTGAGACTCTGGTTGTCGTCGAGAATGGCGGCAAACAGAGGATCATAGTCCCAGGTAATAACCAGACCGTCCTTTATGTGCAGGTGGTTGAAGCTCCAGTGGCTAGCCGGACTGATGGGTTTGCCGAATTAAAGCGGTAACTGGATGCGGCAGATGCCGACATCGTGCTTGTTAACAAGCGGTTTGACGAGGCACAGGGTAGGTCATTTTTCTGGTGAATGTCACAAAGTAAGAGCAGCATGATGCCAGTATCTTTAATATGTTGTGACTGCAGATGGAGCTGCCACCGTGGAGACCCTTCGGGCGGAGCTTGCCCGAGCTAAGGAGCAAGCAAGGAGTAGCAATGCGGCCGCTTTAAGGGCGGCCGAAGAATTAAGGGCCGAACAGGACGCACATTGCGAGAGCAAAGAAAAAATTGCCAAGATGGCCGTGGAGTTAAAAGATGCTGCTGACCGTTACCGGCTTCTTGAAGAGGAAAGCCGAGCGAAAGCGACGGACCTGGAGAAGGCCCGGGTGGCTGCCAAGGAGGCCCGCTCCAAAATTAGAGCGACAAAGGAGGAGCTGAATCAGGCTGCAGATATCGTGTCTGGGAAGCCTTTCTTGTTGCGGACTAAGTTCGAAGATCCGAAGTATGCTCCTCTGGACCGGCTATGGAGTTCTGCGGACGCGTACATGGATTTGGCTGCTAGCGCTGCTGATGCCGCCGAGTGCTTCAAGGATCAGAAAGGTCCCGAAGTGGAGAAGGTGTTCTGGTCACAGTTTCATGCTCCAGTCCGTCCGCTGCTGCTGAATGAGCGATTGACCGGTTGGACCGAGCTCCATAGATTATCCGTACTAGCCATGAGGTCCGTTGTGGATCATTTGTGGCCAGAAGGACCAAGGCCGAATAGCTACTTTAGCTTAGTGCAACAATTCCTTGGCGCTGTGCCACGCATCGATGCTGTGAAGAGGTCGGCATGCATAGAAGGCTCGCGGATGGCCCTTGCCCATGTCAAAACATACTGGGCGGAGATGGATGCCACCACTGTTGCGACACAGGGTTCAACCATAGGCCGAGTGGCTGTTGAGCACTACTTTGAAGAAGTTCTGAAAGGCGCTCGTTCGATAGAGGCTCAGTGCTCGAAGAATATTATGTTTGAGTGACATGTATTCCCATTATAAAAACAATGCAATTTATCAAGGCAATATTTATACTTTTGCCCAAAAGTGCTATGATGCCTCCTGTGCGGCCGTTTATGTATATATGTATATAACCGGAAAGATTACAGTCATCGGCTTCAGCCCCCACGCATATCATACGGGGGTGTTCGTAGAAAACGCATGTTCACACTTGATCCAACGTCTTGGTCCATTAAGGAGGTGATAGCGCAGCGAACTAGGCAACTGGACTATAATGCTTTAACACTTTCACTTAGCCAGAGGAGTTTGACAGTGGGGCTACTATATAGCCCCTGGTGGCTCCGCACTCATCCGAATTCGGGGTGCGTACATGCCTGGCCGGGAAATGGTCCTTCGTTAAAGCGGAGGAATCCCGAAGATTCCGCTAGGTCATCAAGTGGTTGACCAGTCGCACGCTATATCATGACAGTCAGTTTTCGGCTTTCTCTACTGAGGTGCTCATCCGGATGAACCAGGGCACAATCGCAGTAGTTCTCCTGGTGCCGCCTTAGCCAATAGAGCGAAACGTAAGGCAGCAAAACACAGGAGCCGGGCAAACCCAACATTTGACCAAAGACATGATTCGGAGCTGATGCATATAAGACCAAACTCGCGACGCCGAACACTCCCTAAGGTATTCGGTCTTTATGATGTAAATCGGGCCTAAACAGTGCCCTTTGTAATAAGCCTCTGGTGTCCAAGTACGTGCAATATTCTGACGTGGCCACATGCCAATACGTCAGCATCCTTCTCAATTGTACTGAGAATCCAAGGGATGTGTATCAACAAGAGACAGTAAAAAAGGTTTACATAGGGTCTTAATCTAAAAAGAATCCTTGAAACGGGTCCCTGCTGCACGTCTGCGCCCGTGTCTCCATTGTGTCGTATTCTGGACGGGTGTAGCACGATGGTCATGTGAAAAGAGAGGAACTTAGTTGAAAAGTTATCGTGCAAAAAGGTAGGTTAAATAAACTATGTACAATTCAAGATGAGTAAAGTTGAGCCTAATCGCCACTTGTTTGCGCGTGTTGAGCCCCTTGTAATAGGGGTATAGCCATTAAACATGTATCAATTACATATAGCTGCGCCGGACTCGTCTAACCGCATCTGTGGTCTTAACGACCTGTCAGATGCTTAGTTGGTGAGTCTGTTTAGTGTGCGGCTGCCAAGGTAGCCGCATGGTCTTCCGCGCGCAAGGAGCGCTCAATATTTCCATTTACTGTAATGATGCCATGTGGACCGGGCATCTTAAGCATGAGGGAAGCATAATGCGGTATTGCGTTAAAGCGAGCGAAAGCTTCGCATCCGAGTAGTGCTTGATAGCCACTTTGGAACGGAGCGATGTGGAAGGTTAAATTTTCGCTGCGGAAGTTATCGGGGAAGCCGAATATAACCTATAGTAGCGGGGATCCTGTGCAATGGGATTCTGGGCCTGGCGTTACTCCTTTAAAGGTAGTATCGCTATGGCTAATTTTTGTTGGGTCTATCCTCATTTTGCGGACTGTATCCTGATATATCAGGTTTAAACTACTGTCGTCGTCCATCAGGACTCGTGTAAAGTGGTATCCGTCAATTATCGGGTCTAACACCAAGGCAGCCCATCCTGCACGCCAGATACTTGCCGAGTAATCCTGATGGTCGAAGGTGATCGGTTGGGACGACCAGTGGCCGAACTCCGCTGTGATAGGCCCTGGGACATGTGTCTCTTGGAGTGCCACTTTGTTTCTCCCCTTTGTCACGTGCAACATGTTTACTGTTTTAACTTCTGGTGGGAATTTCTTTTGTTCCCCAGTGCTTTGCTTGTGAGGCTCGTCCTCGTCCTCGCTTGGTGTATCCTGCCCCTTGTGTTTGGCATTGAGCTTGCCGGACTGCTTGAAGACCCAACATTCTCTATGGGTATGATTTGCAGGTTTATCGGGGGCGCTGTGGATCTGACATATTTTGTCCAGAATCTTGTTTAGGATGGACAGTTCGTCTCTGTTGCCTTTGGAGGGCAGCTTTTGCTGACCTGGCCGAGATCTTCTGAATCCGGCGTTTACCGCCGTGCTCTTCGGGCTGTCTTCTTTATTCCGGCGCTTGTTTTCGCTGCGTCGTGGTTTCCCGTTTTCGTCCCTGACTTCGGATGTACTTGGGTTGCTGGTGCTGCATCGGGCTAACCAGCTGTCCTCGCCCGCGCAAAAGCGGGTCATGAGGCTTGTTAATGCTGCCATTGTTCTCGGCTTTTCTTGGCCGAGGTGTCTGGCAAGCCATTCGTCTCGAACGCTATGCTTGAAAGCTGCTAAGGCTTCGGCGTCCGGACAGTCGACTATTTGGTTCTTTTTAGTGAGGAACCTGTTCCAAAGCTTTCGGGTTGACTCTCCGGGCTGTTGAGTTACATGACTTAAATCGTCTGCATCCGTTGATCAGACATAGGTCCCTTGAAAATTTGCCCGAAAGGCGTCTTAGAGCTCTTCCCAGCTTTCAATGGAGTTTTCGGGGAGGCTTTTAAGCCAGTGCCGAGCTGGCCCTTTGAGTTTGAGGGGTAAGTACTTGACGGCGTGGAGATCGTCTCCTCGAGCCATGTGGATATGTAGGATGTAGTCCTCAATCCAGACCCCAGGGTCTATCGTTCCATCGCACGCCTCTATGTTTACGGGTTTGAATCCCTCTGGAAATTCATGGTCCAGCACCTCATCGGTGAAACATAGAGGGTGTGCGGCACCCCTGTATTTCGGTGTACCGTGGTGTTCGGATGTTTGTTGTGTTGCATTGCATGCTGGAGCGTGCTTGCGTGGCCCGTATATGGATCTGGTTGCGCCATCCTTTTGATGCGAGCCCTCGCGTGGATCGCGTACTGGCTTATGTGCGGCGTCGTTTGCCGCTCTATGTTGGCCACGAGGTCGTCTATCCGACCGGATGGCCGCTTTGTTTTTTGGTTGCGGGGGATCTAAGGCCTCCTCATCGAATTCAGGTAGCAACTTTCGCTTCGGGTAGCTCTTGGCATGGCGATTACCGCCGTACTTCGCTGCAGTGTTGAGTACTTCACTCCATCTGATTCTAAGTGTGTCTTGTGCAGCCCTGACCTTTGCTTCTACTTTTTTAGACTCGTCACAGTGGCAACCAGCCTTTGATGGGCATTCTGTTGCTCCGGGTGCCTATCCGATGTGATGTCGTCCGAACTGTTATCTTTGACGGGGTCGGGTTGTTCGGTTTGATTCTCCGTGTTGCCCTGGTCGGGTGATGGTTCACCCTCCTCTATTGCTGGGTCTATATGATCGCCGTTTCCGCCGAGGCGGGATTTGGAGCGGCGCTTACGCCGCCGCTTTGACTGCTTCTCGAGGGAACAACCCTTCGCTGCGTCCTTCTGTTCCTCGTCGTCGTTTGCTTTGGGTGTGTCCACCATGTATACATCATATGATGAAGTGGGCGTCCAGTGCCCTGTGGGCAGTGGTTCCTGTTCGTCTCCTGCATCATCGTCCATACCGTCGATGTCTTCGGAGTCGAAGTCGAGCATGTCGGTCAAATCATCGACAGTGGCTACTAGAGGGTGGTGGGTGGGCAGCGAAGTTCTTCGTCATCCGCATCCCAATCCTGCCGAACATAGTTCGGCCAGGACTCTCCTGATAGGGAGAGAGATCTTAATGAGTTCAGTATGTCGCCGAAAGGCGAGTGCTGAAAGATATCCACAGAGGTGAACTCGGCGCCCAATCGGATTCGACAAGCACGGGCACATGTGGTTCGGAGTCCGTGGCCGGGGAAGAATCCGGTAGTTTGGCGTCACGGCTCCTGTGAAGGGTAAGGTCGATCCTCGGCTCGATTGCCGCTGGAAATGCGGCCTCTGTGGTGGGGTCTATCCACCCATCCATGGATGGCGCAATTGACTCCGAATTGAGGGTCGGGGCGGTTGCCGGTGCGGTCTCCTGAACACTGTCCGATGGTAGAGCTAAATCATTCTCATCGCGACCGTGCGGCGCACTCGGCAAGGGATCGAATCCGTCGAAGATCAAGTCTCCACGGATGTCGTCCGTGTAGTTTAAGTTTCCAAATCTGACCTGGTGGCTAGGGGCGTAACTCTCGATCTGCTCTAGATGGCCAAGCGAGTTGGCCCACAGTGTGAAGCCGCCGAATACAAAGATCTGTCCGAGGAGAAAAGTCTCACCCTGGACTGCATCGCTATCGATGATCGAAGGAGCCATCAAGCCTAACGGCGACGACACAGAGGAACTCTCAATGAAAGCACCAATCTCGATGTCAAAACCGGCGGATCTCGGGTAAGGGGTCCCGAACTATGCGTCTAAGGCAGATGGTAACAGGAGGCAGGGGACACAATATTTTACCCAGGTTTGGGCCCTCTTGATGGATGTAAAACCCTATGTCCTACTTGATTATACTTGATAATATGAGTAGTACAAGAGTTGATCTACCACGAGATCAGAGAGGCTAAACCCTAGAAGCTAGCCTATGGTATGATTGTATGTTGTCCTACGGACTAAAACCCTCCGGTTTATATAGACACCGGAGGAGGCTAGAGTTACACAAGGTCGGTTACAAAGGAGGAGATATACATATCCGTATTGCCTAGCTTGCCGTCCATGCCAAGTAGAGTCCCATCCGGACACGGGACGAAGTCTTCAATCTCATATCTTCATAGCCCAACAGTCCGGCCAAAGGATATAGTCCAGCTGTCCGGAGACCCCCTAATCCAGGACTCCCTCATGGCTCTACCCATATAAACATAGCATATAGTTTTGTAAATATTATTTTCACACAGATCATCCGATATGGACCGAATATCGACCGATATGGCCGATATAGAACCTCATATGCCCATGATATGACTGATACATCAATGACAACATTTTTATATCCGAAATCATTGAAAATAACAGTTTTGTATTTACAACTTCAACATATTATTAATGTTATGCATACTATTTTTAGAAACATGTATATAGCATATTGTTCTTAATTTTCATGTAAGTACTTTGTGAATCTTTCATAAATAGTTTCTTAATTAATAAGTTAACAAACTAGGAAACTGGATCTGTTATGCTAAAGCGTTAACACCATGGTTATTTCACTAAGAAGACATGTTTTGAAAAATATAATTCAACATTCTAGTTATATTTTCACTGCTATATCTACACATCGCCTGCTATATCCAACATCTGATTTTTTTTTCTAAGCCAAACCGATATGAATCTAATATCTGATATTTTGAAACTGGTCTAGTTTAGGTAGCTAGTTTGAGTGGTCTGGTTAAAAGGCGTGGAGGCGGCAACGTCTCAGAGTTAGAATAGTCACGTTGTCGACATGTTCCTGCCTCTATGAAACGTCTAGCACCAACAGAGAATGCGTGAAGGTATGTTTTCGATGGATCTTCTTGGATTCAGTCAATGTTGGTCTCCGGTGGACCTGCTTGGACCCGTTCGGCGTTTGTCTCTGGTGGATCTACTTGGATCTGGTTAGTGTTCTCCGGCGGATCTACTTGATCTGGTAGGCATTGGTCCTCGGCACATCATTCTGGATTTGATTGTCGCTTATCGTTGTTCGTGTGTTTGGAAGCATGCCTCTTTTGATCTATGTTTCTCATTGTCACTGATCAACATCGACTGTTGTACTGGTGCCTGGCCCTTTAAGACTTTAGCATGACAACTTCTTGACTGTTAACTATAGCAAGGTTTGGTCGGCTCTAGCGAGGGATGACCAATGAGGGCGACACACCTTTGGGCTCGCTCCAGTGCATTTTTTGCAGGAAGGCTTAAGGCCATATATTAAGTATCACATGTTCTTGCAAATACAGTCGTATAAAAAAGAAAAATTTACCCGAATCCTTAGGGGTGTCGAAGTCTTCCTCTTTCTTTACCTTTTTAATGTTGTTCCACATTATTGGAGGAAGTTTTCGAAAGGATAAAAAAGCAACCTACTCACTTTGTCTGGGTTTATTAGCCCCCTCACATTTTGAGCCAAAGTTTGATCATACATCTTGTGTAATAAAATATGAGTTATATGTAGAAAAAATGATACTATTGTAAACTTCATTTGAATACGAAACCAACAGTATGTTTCTTATGACATATCACTTATATTTTGCCAATCAAATCAACGGTCAAAATTTAACCCAAATTACGAGGGGTCTAATATACCTGGAAGGTTAAAACGCCGCATCTTTTAATTGCCCAAGTAGTCTTAATCTTCTATAACACTATGCTCCCTAGTTTTAAGGAGCCCACATTCAATTGAGGTCTCCAATTAAAATTGAGTCATCCGATTTTGACCGGTCAACACTTTCTCAAAAGTCCCTCATTCAATTTCTTTTATAATATACACTATCCTCTCTAAATTTTAAGGCCTCACAATTAATTAAGGTATTCAATTTAGAATTGGATCACCCGATTTTGACCAGGTCAACAATTTTCTCGAGGGGCTCTCTCATTCAATTATTTTAATTCCCTATGTTCCCTAATTTTGAAGCTCTTTCATTCGATTGAAGTATTTAATGGATTTGGTTTACGATTTTGACCGGACCAATGATTTTTCAAATCAATCAAAATCAACTGCCTATAGAGACATATCAATCCCGCGCACCCTTCCACCACCTAGGAAAAAGAAGCGCCACCATGTGATTATGTAGCACCAGTATAGTACACGCAGTCACCGACGCAGCGATTTTCCACATAAATATACGTTGGTTAGCCAATAACACAAAACCACACCATGAAATGCCCATCAAATCACCACATTATAAATAAAAATAAAATACACTCCGTTGTCTTCCCCACCCACCAAACTAAATATTTTGCCAGTTCTGAAATATAATGGGTATTAGTTTTTTGGAAAGTCAAATTCCTATAACTTTGACCAAGTTTGGGGCAAAAAACATCGACATCCTCAATGTTAAAAAAAATTAGTACAAAATTCTTTTCATGATGAATCTAATCATTCTGATTTGATATTATGATTATTGATATATTTCTCTACAAACTTGATCAAACGTAAAAGGTTCAACTTTTCAAAAAAGGAATACACCTTATAAGTTGAAAGAAAGTGAATCTTTTTTAAGAAATCTTATAAGTACAGACGGACTGAAAGTACGTATGCTTGGACAACATGGTGCAGTGAAATTTGTAGCTTGCGAGCGGCATGTAGCTGCCTACAATAGCTAGCTACTAGCATTGCATTCAGCGATAGGACGAATGTAGCTGCCCCTATCATTACGGAAGAAGGAAATCCTAGTGGTCTTGAAATCAGTGACACAAAGCACGGCATAACGTACGCGCGCACAGTGAACCACAACGGAAAATCTGGCACAAGCTAAACAAGCTTCCCGCTGGTAGCACAACTGTGCACTACAGTTTACTAGTCTACAATACATCTGGCTGGCTGGCTGGCCCTTGTACAGCCACGCAGCGAGGCGACACAAACACAGTCTTGACAACCCTTACAAGTTTTTTTTACTGCGAGCGCGAGGCATCATTTTGTACCATGTTGGGGCGCCACTGCCCACTGGTGCATGCAGTGCACGGACAATACGTAACCAGTCATATTTCCTGGACCCCGTTCTTTCAGCTGGTCAAGCCGCTGTGTCACCAAGGTAAAACGTGCAAGCAACGTACTACTACTACGCTACTCCCCGGGATACCGCGAGATGTATGTACACAGTGGGTAACGCACTGCACCGCTGGAGAAAGGCCTGCGGGCGGAGCATGTGTAGACACGTACGTCCACAGTCACTGCATTGAACGGAAGCCAGGAAAAATAATAATTAACAAGCAATATAAGATGATCTATAACACTTCCAGTTTGCACATTCAATGCACGTACGTGATCAGGTCGACGAGCTGGGTCATGAAGGTTGAATGGACGAGTTAAATACGTACTGTACGTACGTACTTGCGTGGTGCAGCATCGGTAGTGTGCACCTGCAGCACTGCATTGCACTGCCCGGCCGGGCTGGAGACATGTCCGTCCCCATGACGTGCTCCATCACAGCCACAGGTGGCTGCCCCACGCCCCAGCCAGTGCGCAATGCAAAGCCATTAATGCCACGCAGGACAGAGGTAGAGCCTAGCCAGCCAGCTCGCTCCCGAAAGCCCCTTTCTCTCCCTCCCTGCCCTGTTCCACCCTCGACTCAAGGGTTCAAAACCCTACCACTGGCCACTGCCACACGTACAAAAGGCTCCACCCATCCATGGCGAGCTCCCGCAGGACCGGAGAAAGTTGACGGTGCACAGGACACACGGTCCTCAGCTGCATGCGATAGTAAAACGGGCAGGAGCGGGCGACACGGGCGCGTGAATCCATATCCATCCATGCACGTGTGTACAAACTACAACTACAACACACAACTACACTACGCAGGAGTACGTACAGGTGAAAGTCGAACGACCAAAGGCAAGGCTAGGCCATCTCTCTCACACCCGAGCCCTGCCTGCTCCGAGCGTGAGCTAGTTTAGCGCATTTAAGGAGGGCAGGCAGGCAGGGCCATGCATGTCCGGGCGTCTCCTCTTTTCTCTGCTGTCACACTCCGACAAGGACCTGTCCTGGATGACCAGCGGGGGCACTGTGGCCGCAAAGGACACGGGAAAAGAAATTTGTCACCGCGTGCATGCGATGCACTGCACACTTCAATGCCCACCTTGCCCGGGCGGGCTCTGCGCAATTATGGCCGCATCATTCCGTCCCACCTATCTAGCCGCCCGCTCTCGAAATGATTGCCTAATCATTCCTTGCTAATGCCGAGTCGTAAACTGCTCGATCCTCTCGTCTTTTTTGCCGCCTTCTCCTCGCGAGTACGTCGCCGGCGAAAGCCACGTAGCGGTGGAGGCAGGAAACTATGAGAAGGAAATAATGGATCATGCGTACTCCCTCCGTTCGGAATTACTCGTCGCAGAAATGGATGTATTTATACGTATTTTAGTTTTAGATATATCCATATCCGAGACAAGTAATCCTGAACGAAGGGAGTACGTACATAGAAACCTAAATTAGCCAGGTAATTATATATAACACCGTGCCATAGAGGTGAATCGGTACAATACATCTTCCGACGTGCTGTATATATGTTCTTCTGTAGAGTAAAATGGATAAGTAAAAGAAAAATTACATGCTGCAGATGATCCATCGTCTCCAGGTAAATTAGAAAAGCTAACGAATGCAAGTAAACCCGCAGGCTGCACCTAGCTAGAAGAGCATGAGGAGGAACGGATCAGAGAGCGCAAAAGAAATCACATCTGCATAAACTAGCTAGTTCAAACTACCAACCCTGCAGTTTGCAAGTGTAAGTAAATTACTCTCCCTGGTTAGCTCACCGAGTTACCGCGCGTCGCCGGCCCCGAGAGAATGCAGCATGGTAGAACGTTGTGAAATCTGGACCGAGAGCCCCGGTCGATCAACGCACGCACGTCTCCGGATGGAGGGAGAGTCAACAAGATCATTCTCGGCTGGGGGCCTCGAGCCAGATAACACATCCGGCCGGCCATTAACCTAGTCGAAGCATGCGTGAGCGAGCAGGGGGTTTAATACTCTAATTGACTGAATGCCGCACGGTTAAAGGGAATGAAGCCTGGTCCGACGTCCCCGATCAATCGACGTCTCCCGGCGGAGAGCCGACGACTATCAATCTCGACCGGGGGCACCGAGCCAGACAACATACCCCTTAACCTAATCCAGGCATAGGCAGCTACAAACTAAGCATATATATATATGTGGACGTACGCCATGGATGGACGCGGCGGTTTGAAAGGAATGAAGCCTGGTCCGACGCCTCTACCCGCGCCGTCGGCAAGGATGCCTCGAGCCAGCCAACGTTCCCCACAAACCGCCATGGCCACAAAGCTCGCTCGCTCTGGAAACCACGAGATGGAAGAGGGAGAGGACAGACAGATAGATCAATGGAGAGAGGAGCACGACATGGGCGTGCAAGGCATGGGAAGAAGAAGAAGAAGAAGGGTGCGAGGAGAGTTTTCGAAGAAGGGCAGGGCGGAAGTGGAGGACAATGGGGGCACTGGTGGCAATTTATGGAGGAATGCCAGCCCCATCCGGCGCCCCCATTAACTGCGCTGCTAGCTACGGCCCCGGCTGGGCCGGCCTAGCTTTATGTTTCTCAGCTCCGGCCAGTTGGGCTTCTACTCCACTGCGTACTGCTCTCTGCTGGCGTCTCTCACTTTCATGGCTCAGACAAAGCTGTGGGTAAAGGTGGGTGCGTGGAGTATGCAAGTGACTCCTGTCCGGTCCAGCACTTTGAAGGCCTGTTTGGTTTATAAGTTCTAGGACTTTTTTAGTCTCAACTTATAAGTCACAAGTCCCTAAAAAGTTCTTACCTGTTTAGTTTCTGAGACTTATAAGTCTCTATAAGACCATATTACAACTATAAGTCCCTATAAGTCCCTCCTTAATAGTCTTATTTCATAAGTCCTAAATGCCCACTTTAAGTCCCTATAAGTCCCTCTTGTTTGGTTTAGATGAGACTTATAGAGACTTTTTTAAGTCCCTAAACCAATAAGTCTCTGGAAACAAACACCCTCTGAATTCTCATTCAGAAAATGCATTGTGGACTGCGCACGTACACCGCCCGGCTTCCCTCTTCCTCTGCCTCCGTCTCCCCAGGGTGTGGAATGTCTTTGTCGACCTTGTGTAGAGCAAGAAATCCATCGATTGAAAATGCTAATCTGAATCTTGAAATTGGATGGGCATATTCAAGGGAATGTTTGCTTCATCCTTTCTCACTTTCTCGGATGCTAGCAATCTGATTTCAGCCCATTTTACCTCGTGAAGTGCGCCAACTTAAGAGATTGGAATACCTGTGGAAAGCATGTCAGCAGAGAGGCCTCATAATTACATCACCAAAACTATACAGCCCCATCTCTCTGAATCTCTGAACCCACGGCTAGGCGTTTACTGTCCCTGCATTGCTTACTCTGCCCCAAAACTAAAGCTCTTGTACACATACTTGTACCTGTACCAAAATGACAAGTACGTGGATCTACGACAGACATATACTATTTGCTACAATGCTGAAGATATTTGTCAATAAAATTCTACAATAATCCTAGAATTGTGGAGATTAGAGGATACATCTTCAATAAAAAATATTAGATTATTTCACTCTCTTGTTTGATGCATTGTGAGAATAGATATTTGAGTTAATTAGTTGATCATGAATGTATGAGAATACCCTTTTAAGTAACTTTACAAGAGTCCTCGACTTGGCCTGTACATCCGCTGCTCGTAGCATATCTTATTCAAACGTTTGATAGTACTTGGCAAGTCTGTTCACAATCTAATCATCTTTTCTACTCCCTCTGTCTCAAAATTCTTGTCTTAAATTTGTCTAGATATGGATGTATCAAGTCACGTTTTAGTATTAGATACATCCGTATCTAAACAAATTTAAAAAGCAAGAATTTTGGGACGGAGGGAGTACTTCTTTCGAAAGTAAACTAGTTGTGAATCTTTTTTTTTTTTTGCGATAGAACTAGTTGGGAAACTTTAACCAAATCTAACCCTGCACACATGACGATAATAGAGTTGGCTAGCTGAGCGACACTAAGCATAGTGCCGACGACCCTTGGGATACAACTAGGTGCCAGCGACAAAATCCCAAGTCAATGTGAAAGGTCAGTGCCATGGCATTTGGCGCCGAGCTAGACAACCTTGGTGCCTCGTGTTTGGTCCCGCTAGAAAAAGGCCAGTATTTTCTTGTAGTTGCCAAACAAAGGTTCATTTTTAATTAGAATGCACACGTAAAGGGCGAAATTTGAAAAGAAATACAACTATCAGAGTGATATTGTTTTTAAGTGAACATGTAGCGTCTCACCTATTTGCTCGTGCCCATTAATTGATGCTAGAAGATTCATCTACTTATCATTCAATATAGAGGAATGTTCTCGTGCGTCCTTGCACACTTCTTTGTACTCCTATATAACAAAGGCCGCTACCATCAACTGGATACAAGGATACGATGAGTGCACACACAACCTATATCTTCTTGAGATACAACACCCGATCAAACATCTCTCTTGTTTGTGCGGCTAGAAAAGCTAGGAGTTTTTACATAAGCTGGGTTGGAATCAATGTTGAGAATGAGTGGCATCAGAAAATGATTACTCCTGATCTATCGAGAATTGTAAGCCAGGTCGTCGAGAGTTCTTCGTGGAATGATGTTTTATCGGCAGCTCCTACATTTATGTCTCTCCATTGATCATGGGTTCACAACTAGTACGACTAGCACATCGGCTGCATTGTGGAAAGCTGCATTCAGACTTTTGCAATCTTCTCTGAGCCTGGTCAGAATCGCTAAACAAGGGGCATTCTTAGTAATAATTTTCCCACCGGAGCCTGATTAGTTTTTTTTTACTTTATTTCCTTTGGGTTCTGGGCACCCCTCTATGTAACTAATTTATTAATTCTTCTCTGAAATGCAAAGGTGGTACAACTGTTGTTTCCTATTAAAAAAAGCCCTTTTGTGTAATCATTTTGACAATAGCATCATAATCTCCAATCAAAAACTGCTACCTAACTGCAATCCGTAGAATCCGTAAATGTCTGTCCGTGACTCTAGCATTACTCAAAATAATCTCCAATCAAAAACTGCTACCTAACTACAATCCGTAGAATCCGTAAATGTCTGTTCGTGACTCTAGCATCACTCAAATTCCATGGGCATTTTTAAGGAGAGATGGAAAATCGCCAATAGTCCATCTAAAAAGTTTACATATTTCGGTGCAGGTTAAAGCTGAAGATTAGAAGATACCCCTTCAAACAAAGATACTAGATTGTTTTATTCTCTTGTTTGATGCATCGGGAGAATAGAGATTTGAATTAGTTGATCCTGAATGTACGAGAATACCCTTTTTGTGTAACTTTAAGATTCCTTGTCTTGGCATGTACGTCAGTTATTTGTAGCACATCTTATTCAAGCGTTTGATAGTATTTGGCAAAATTTGTTCACAATCTGATATTTTTTGCTACTTTTTTATTGAAAGTAAACTAGCTGTGAAACATTAACTAACTCTAACCCTTCTCGCATAAAAACAACAACTCTAACACTGCACACATGACGATAATAGAGTTGGCTAGCTCAGCTAGCGACACTAATAGTGCTGACGACCCTTTGGATACAACTAGGTACCAGCGGCAAAATCGGTACAGATTCTAAGCTCCCAAAAATGAGAGCCTCTGGTGCATCGTGGTATGTTGGCGGTAAGTTTTTTTCTTGAGGCAATACGTTGGCCGTAATTAGTTGGCCCGGTTTGGGGATTTTTTTTCCTTGGTTGGTTCAAAATGGGCCTTTTCAGGTGACTCATGGCGTGCGTGAGGCCTTTTTAACGTATGTGTCGCTGGGTGCCTCTGTTCTATCGTTCTTTGGAGATAATAGAGGCGCCGACGGCTGTGGGGGACTTTTTCTTCGATTCGGGGAGGATGGGCGGCCGTGTTCTTGCTGGCTACGCTTGCTGTTTTGCTGTTCCACTAGTAGAAAAAAGGTCAAACGTGAAGCACATTTAGTGCCGGTTTGAATCTGAGCCGGCACTAATATGTACATTAGTGCCGGTTCCAACGGCTAGCCGGGCCGCTCTCATTAGTACCGGTTCGTGGCAAATTTTTAGCATCGGTTCGTGCCACGAACCGGTACTAAAGTGAGTGGTGGCAGGATGTTGTCAGTCCGGGGCCCTTCCAGCACCTTTAGTACCGGGTCGTATCACGAACCGGTACTAAAGGTCGACCCTTCGTCCACCCGAGCTCGCTCTGTTCTTCCTCTTTCCCCTCTCCTCTCTGTTCTTTTCCCTCTTCCTCTCAAGCTCATCACACATTTTGCCCAAGATTTGATGGCCCTCATCCATTCAAATGATCACAAAGGTTAGCAACTCTTTCCTTTCATCTCTCATTGCTAGATTAGCTCGTGCAATGCTTTATATAGTGATTGATTTTTGAGTTTAGTAATTTGGGAGGAATTATATATATGTGCTAGTATTTGATTTATATGCAATCTGAGGTCAAAAATAACACTTAGTTTTGCATATGTAGGTGTGGTTTACTTAGTACCTTCTAAATCTCTGTCATAACCACCGTCGATCGCTCGCAACATCCCGTCGCCGGCACCACCTTGTGGTGAGCCTCTTGTTCATGAAGTTTTATATAAAAAAATGATGTTTGTGTGATTTGGATATATAGTTACTCGTATAATTATCTTACCCATACGTTGTTTGTTATGCATAGTGCCATGGTTTTGATATCCGTCCCCGTCGGCCCTCGTCCGTGTTATGATTCGGATGTGGTATATTCTCTTTTAAAACAATTCATTGCATTTCGTGTTTATGACAAATTATGCCCATCAAGTTGACATAGATATTTGTATGTAGGAGGTAGTTGAACCCAAAATTCCAACCGACCCTATTGTCGAGAGGTTAAATTTAGTTGAAAGAGAAAACGAGGATTTGAAGGAAAAATTGAAAAGAATTGAGGGGGAGAAGATGGAATTGGAGTTGCATATTGCCGATGTCATCGATGATCACAAGATTAAGATGGAGAAAATGCACTTGAAGATTAGAAAGATTAGAAAATATGCCATTCATAGTGAGGCTTGGTATCATTATGTTGTTGGATCAATTGTTACCTTAGTTGCGATCTTGATCGCATTTGTTGTTGCATTTAAATTCTTTAGCTAGAGAGTTATTTGTTTGTTGCATTGAAGTGTTGTATGCTTTTTATGTATGAACTTTATGTATAAACTTTATGTATTGTATTAATTTGATGTTTTCGGTGCTGTGTATTGAAGATGAGCCGGCAATGGATGTACAATGACCGATGCTCTCCCGAGTTCATTAATGGTGTGCGTACTTTTCTGCTTGCGGCTGAGGCAAACAAGCGAGCGGATGGTTTTATGCATTGTCCATGTGCTGACTGTAAGAATGGTCGCAATTACTCTACGTCAAGAACCATTCACGTCCATCTGTTTGAGTCCGGTTTCATGCCCCACTATAATGTTTGGACCAAGCATGGAGAAAGAGGGGTTATGATGGAAGACAATGAAGAAGAAGAGGACGACGACAGCTATCCTGGCCATGGGTTCCCTGAATACGATGATACAACAATGAGGGAAGAAGCTGAGCCGGTAATGCGGGAAGAAGCTGAGCCGGCAATGCGGGAAGAAGCTGAGCCGGTAATGCAGGAAGAAGCTGAGCCGACAATGCGGGAAGAAGCTGAAGAAGAGGCATCAGATGAGCCCGTTGATGATCTAGGTCGGGCCGTTGCCGATGCAAAGAGAAACTGCGCAAGTGATTTGGAGAAGAAAAAATTGCAGCGCATGTTAGAGGATCACAAAAAATTGTTATACCCGAATTGCGAAGGTGACAAGAAAAAGCTGGGCACCACACTGTAATTGCTGCAATAGAAGGCAGAGAATGGTGTATCTGACAAGGGATTTGGAAAGTTGCTGGTAATGATAAAGGATATGCTTCCAAAGGACAACGAATTGCCCGAGAGTACGTACCAAGCAAAGAAGGTGGTCTGCCCTCTAGGGTTAGAGGTGCAGAAGATACATGCATGCCCTAATGATTGCATCCTCTACCGCCGTGAGTATGAGGATTTGAACGCTTGCCCAGTATGCGGTGCATTGCGCTATAAGATCAGCCGCGATGACCCTGATGATGTCGAGGGTGAGCGCCCCAGGAAGAAGATTCATGCCAAGGTGATGTGGTATGCTCCTATAATACCACGGTTGAAACATTTGTTTCAAAACAAAGAGCATGCCAAGGCGATGCGATGGCACAGAGAAGACCGTAAGAAAGATGAAAAGTTGAGAGTACCCGCTGACGGGTCGCAGTGGAGAAAAATCGAAAGAAAGTACAAGAAGGAGTTTGCAGATGACGCAAGGAACGTACGGTTTGGTCTAAGCACAGATGGCATTAATCCTTTTGGGGAGCAGAGCAGCAACCATAACACCTGGCCTATGACTCTATGTTTGTATAACCTTCCTCCTTGGTTGTGCATGAAGCGGAAGTTTATTATGATGCCAGCGCTCATCCAAGGCCCTAAGCAACCCGGCAACGACATTGATGTGTACCTAAGGCCATTAGTTGAAGAACACTTACAACTGTGGAATGGAACAGGTGTACATGCGTGGGATGAGCACATGGGGGAAGAATTTGACCTAAAGGCGTTGTTGTTCGTGACCATCAATGATTGGCCTGCTCTCAGTAACCTTTTAGGACAGACAAACAAGGGATACCGCGCATGCACCACTGTTTGGACGATACCGACAGTATATATTTGGCTAATTGTAAGAAGAATGTGTACATGGGACATCGTCGATTTCTTCCAAGCAGGCATCCCGTAAGAAAGAAAGGCAAGCATTTCAAAGGTGAGGCGGATCACCGGACGAAGCCTCGCCACCATACTGGTGCTGATGTACATGATATGGTCAAGGATTTGAAGGTGGTCTTTGGAAAGGGTCCTGGTGGACAACCTGTTCCGAATGACGCTGACGGGCGCACCCATGTGGAAGAAAAAATCTATATTTTGGGACCTGCCCTATTGGAAAGACCTAGAGGTCCGCTCCGCAATCGACGTGATGCACATGACGAAGAATCTTTGTGTGACCCTGCTTGGCTTCTTGGGCGTGTATGGGAAGACAAAAGATACACCTGAGGCACGGGAGGACCAGCAACGTATGCACGGAAAAGACGGCATACATCAGGGTCATGCAAGCTACACTCTTACCAAAGAAGAGAAGAAAATCTTCTTTGAATGCCTGCTTAGTATTAAGGTACCGTCTGACTTCTCGTCGAATATAAAGGGAATAATAAACATGGCAGAGAAAAAGTTCCAGAACCTAAAGTCTCATGACTGCCACGTGATTATGACACAACTGCTTCCGGTTGCATTGAGGGGGCTTCTACCGGAAAACATTCGATTAGCCATTGTGAAGCTATGTGCATTTCTCAATGCAATCTCTCAGAAGATAATCGATCCAGAAATCATACCAAGGTTAGAGAATGATTTGGTGCAATGTCTTGTTAGTTTTGAGTTGGTGTTCCCACCATCCTTCTTCAACATCATGACGCATGTCCTAGTTCACCTATGCGAAGAGATTAACGTTTTGGGTCCTGTATTTCTACACAATATGTTCCCCTTTGAGAGGTTCATGGGAGTCTTAAAGAAATATGTTCATAACCGTGCTAGGCCAGAAGGAAGCATCTCCAAGGGCCATGAAAATGAGGAGGTCATTGAGTTTTGTATTGACTTTATTCCTGATCTTAAACCGATTGGTGTTCCTGAATCGCGGCATAAGGGCAGACTGGATGGAAAAGGCACGCTAGGAGGGGAACAAATAATATGTATGGACGGACATTCTCTCACTGAAGCACACTACACAGTTCTACAGAATTCCGCCTTGGTGGCTCCGTATATGGATGAACACAATAATTTGCTACACTCCAAACACCCGGAGCGGTCTGATGACTGGATTACACGTGAACAAATCAGGAGTTTCGCCAGCTGGTTACAGACACGTACCATGCATGACACCTCTATTGAAGATGACATGTACTTGCTGTCCCAGTTACCATCTTCGAATATAATGACTTTCAAAGGGTATGAGATAAATGGTAATACATTTTACACGATCGCCCAAGATAAGAAGAGCACAAACCAAAACAGTGGTGTCTGCTTTGATGCAGAAATCAAGACAGGAAAGGAAACATATTATGGTTATATACAGGACATATGAGACTATCGACGTGGTTTGAAGGTCCCTTTGTTTCGGTGCAAATGGGTCAATATGACACAGGCGGGGTAACAAAAGACCCGCAGTACGGAATGACAACAGTGGATCTCAACAATCTTGCGTATGCAGACGAACCATTCGTCCTAGCCAATGATGTGGCACAGGTTTTCTATGTGAAGGACGTGTCTACCAAGCCAAGAAAAAGAAAAGATAAGGAAGGGAATGCATCGTACGATGAGCCAAAGCGGCACATAGTTCTTTCTGGAAAGAGAAACATCGTGTGAGTGGATGACAAGACAGACATGTTAAAAGATTATGAAAAGTTTGATGAAATTGCTCCATTCACAGTGAATATTGACCCGAGCATCCTGTTAAATGATGAAGATTTTCCATGGTTACGGCGCAAAGTGACACACGCGAAGAAAAAGTTTCACACTCAAAGATCTGGGATGTGATCGGCTTTACTATAATCACTTTCTTCTGTGTTTCACACCCAGGAGGGAATCTCTATAATAGTTAGGGTAGTTATGTGTTTTGGCATTTGAAACGCGAAGAAATTTTATGTGCAAACAAATTCTTTCATGGCTTTACTGATTTTTTAAGCTAAATGACCCTGAAATTGAAAAGCATTTCAAATGAACTCAGAAAAGGTTGAAAGTTGGCATGGTATCATAATTTCACCCACATAGCATATGCAAAAAAGTAGAGAGGGTTACCACAAAACCTAGATGCACTTCATGTACTAAATGTACAATCTTTTTCGAAGTATCAGGGTTTCGGACGAAAACTCATCCGTTACAAAAGGCATTTCATTTTTTTAAATAACCTAAGCATTACCAAATTGAATATAATGATAAAACACACTAATATTAAACATAAGAGAAAAAAAATCACTGAAAAATCTATTCTCAAAGTTAAATTATTCACAAACTAGTGATTTACACAAATTTCAAATAAATCAAAATTTAAACTATTCAAATTTGTAAACTACCGGTACTAACAGAAAGTTTGTAATTTTTTGTACCTAAAGCAAAAATATTCACAAAAAAACTCTAAATACAGCAAAAAAACAACTCAAACAAAAATAAATAAAGCAAAAAAATAAGAAAAAAAGCCCACCTACTGCGCCACGGCGGCCTGCATACGACTAGAAACCCAACCTGTTGTTGGGCCAGGATGCAGGCCCACAAAGGCCCAGTAGGCCCATAGGGCAGCACAGAACATTTAGGCCCAGTAGGCCTGCTTTGGAGAGGAGCTCGAGGAAGCTACCGCACTGGGTCTTATAAACCAGTGCGGACGCCCCTCGGCTAGCGAGGTGGGACTAAACATTTCGCACCGCACCTGCGCCAGCGCACCCCCTTTAGTGCCGGGTGGTAGCACCAACCGGTACTAAAGGGGGGGGGGGGCCTTTAGTACCGGTTGGAGCCACCACCCGGCACTAAAGGGGGTGCGGTTCCCGCCGCTTGGCCTGGCCAAAACAGGCCTTTAGTACCGGTTGATGGCTCCAACCAGTACTAAAGGTCCATCCT
>NC_041390.1:571593156-571642830 GCF_002162155.2 Triticum dicoccoides | reverse complement strand
TCCCCGTCCCCATCATCGCCGCCCCGTCCACGTCGTCGCTGCCCCGGCCCGTCCCCGTCGTCGCCGCCCCGTCCCTGTCCCCGTCGTCGCCATCCCCGTCGTCGCCGCACCCGTCGCCGTCCCCGTCGCCACCCCCCGTCGCCTCTCGCCTCGCCGGTGAGCACACACACACACACATAGTTAGTTATAGAAATGTTAGAAATGTTATAGAAATGTTAGAATTGTTAGAAATTTTTCTGTTTTTTAGTTATAGAAATAGTTATATGCGCATGGGGGGAGTTGGACCCGAAGACAGGCAAAGTTTCCAAGAAGGCATGTCTGGACGGAGCCGAAGATAAGCTACTTGTTGCAATAGAAGAGGCTCGATCCGGGTTGTTCGAGCCCAACAGAGAGAACGATGAGCTTACGCGTGCCCTGGGAAATCCTGAACACCCGGGAAGAACATGAGGCATGGGCGCTATTTCGTGGTATGAGGGGTTTTCGGGCTGGAACGCCGACTACAGAACCCATGCGAGAAAGAAGATTGCGGAGGAGAAGAAGAGGAAGATGGAGGAAGAGCAGAGGAAGCTAGACTATGAATGCCTTCAAGGCCTAGAATCAGCGCACGCGGACTTGGCAATCAAATTCCAGCGGCAGCAGGAGCAGATCGACTCACTTAGCCAGCAAAGGGGATCTCAGCAGCTAGCGGATGATCCACCAATGGATAGCACCGTCCCATTCATGCCAAGAAGCAGCGTGGGTTCCGCCCCGGGCGACGCATTGCTGGATAGCTACCCAGTGGATGACATCATGAAGAACACTAACTGCGAGCTACACTTCAAAATGAAGAACATATCCATGAAGGTGGCGGACGCCCTTGCTTTTACAAATCCCCCCGAGGCAACCTTCCATTGCAACCCGATTCCAGCGGGCTATGCTCGTGTCTTGGTTGATGAGGTGGTGGACCAATATTCGGGGCTAGAGCTTGACATTCCTGGAGGACGATGAGCACACACTAGGAGAGGCCAACCATCATATCATCATATGGAGAAAGGATTGCATCATCTTTCAAAGGCCACCGACACCGCTTCATCCGACTCCTCGTCACAGTCCGCCACCGAGTCAGCAGACTCCCGCTCCTCCAAGTCCACCAACGCGTCAGGCCATTCCTCCTCCAAGGTCCGGCACAGCTTCAGGCCACTCCTCCTCCAAGTCCGGCAAAGAGTCAGGCCACTCCTCCTCCAAGTCCGGCACAGCTTCAGGCCACTCCTCCTCCAAGTCCGGCATAGCTTCAGACCACTCCTCCTCCTCCAACTCAGCCACGTCAGCCGTCTTTGCTGCCTCAGCAATCACGGAAGAGAGACGCCTCAGCTATGGTGCGTAGCGGTACAAGTCGAGGTAGTACTGCAGGTACAGGCGGAGGCAAGCGATTTCAATATGGTCCAACAAGCCTCATGCCTCTTACGAAGAGGCCTTACGACAAGTCCGAGGAGGAAAACATGGCCATATCGAAGGCCGAGGTGGAAGCCCATTTTGCACCGAAACCGCCAGCGCCGCCAAGGGAGAAAGTGCCTGTGGAAAAGATTGACCACTTCATTCGTATGGCTAGACCACCAGCTCCCAAGCCTGTTGACTCAGACTATGAGCGCCACATCAAGAAGTTAAATCGAGCATGTCTACAGAAAGAGGCGAGCTCGAGCTCGAGCAAATCAGCTGGCAAAAGGAGCGGTAAAACCGTTCCCCAGCTGGGAGAACAGGCGGCGCAATCAATCCCCCCGCTTGTTGTGCCAACAACACATGAGAGTAGGCGCGCCCAATATTATTGTGGGCAAACCGTTAACGTTCCCGGGCTGGGCGATGTCGTAATAACCGAGGAGCATATTGCGCAGGCTGAATCGATTGGGATCACTGTTGGACAACTCCTCGATATCAAGTCCATGTCTCCGACTAGAGAGGAGGAAATAAAACGGAAATATGCCCGGGGCCAACCTTTGGTCGAGCCAGAGGAGGTCAATAAGCTCCCAACGAGAATGTATGCATTGCATCAATGGTACATGGACATTACCAAGATTTTCAATCGAGAGTCCCTCATGGTGAATGTCAACGAGGAGCATTACTACCATAAGAAAACTGTGACCATTGAGTATTCAGAACTTTTTCAGCTATACAATAAAGACGCACTCGATAAATCTATCGTCAGTTGCTATTGTCTGTAAGTGATTTCTTTCTGTAATTTAAGTCTCAAGCTAGCCGATCATTTTGATCAATCATTACCTGTAATTATCCTCATTATATTCTTTTCTGTGGTATTATGCAGGATGAAGATTTATGAAATGAAAAAAGGTGGACGCTATGGCATTGGGTTCGTTGACCCAAATACCATTAATGAATACACATGGAAAATATATCCATATCACGCAAAATGTGTAGAGAAAAGCATGCTATAGTTCTTCAAGGAACTCAAATATAATGAAGATATACTACTTCCTTACAACTTCTAGTGAGTCACACTGTCTTGTACTACAAATTCTGTTTTTCCCTACTAGCTATAGCTACATGTTTTTACTTACATATGCCCGCTTAATTAAGACATGCAAACATGTGTGCATGCAGATTTCACTGGATCTTGTTAATCATTAAAGTTGATCAAGGAACAGTTGAAGTACTAGACTCGCTACTTAAGAAAGCAAGTGACTACATCATTGTGAAGGGGATAGTTGATGGGGTTATGTACCTAGGGTAGGGTCATGGACCTGATCCAAGTAACTTACCCTAGGACATCCTGAGAAGAGGTCGCCTTCCAGTCGACCAACGAGGATTCACTCGACTGGCCTGAAGGACTCGACCACGAAGACTCACTCGACTACCAGGAGGTCAAGAGGCACTCTGCACTGCAACGGCCTGTAATCAAGTAGACTTTATGATAGTAAAGGCCTTTATGTGGGGCGTTACCAGTAACGCCCCAGACTTAACTCACCTTAAACCCTCTCCTACGTGGGCTGGCTGGGGTCCTGGCGCACTCTATATAAGCCACCCCCCTCCACAGGCAGGAGGGTTCGGCACCTTGTAGTTCATACACTCATAATCCATTCGACCGCCTCCGGGCTCCGAGACGTAGGGCTGTTACTTCTTCCGAGAAGGGCCTGAACTCGTACATCCTTTGTGCTTACAACCTCTCCATAGCTAGGACCTTGCCTCTCCATACCTACCCCCCACTCTACTGTCAGGCTTAGAACCACGACAGTTGGCGCCCATCGTGGGGCCGGTGTTTTAGCGATTTTGTGGAGAAGTTGCGATTCTTCCGAGTACTTTCATCATGGTGTCTGCTGGAGTTTTGGTCGAGGGTCAAGAGATCCGTCTCGGCACTCTCACCTTCGTCGCCGACGACTCCGCATGGCTCCAGGAGGCTCCACTCGACGTAGATGCGCTCCCCGTCCGCGGTGCGATGCATTTTCGCGCATGTGTCCGCGGCGTTCTGTTGTGGCAACCGTCGACCCAGTATCGGTCGGCTCCTCCATCGTCCACCCTCCCGGTCTCCCGCCAGCGCAAGCGCTCAGGCCGGTCGAGGCTTCAGCGATGGGTGAGTCACGCGGTGGCTCGCCAATCGGCCACTACCCAAGTTGCGGCAATCGAGCCCAACGAATCTCTCTACGGCTTGTTCGATCAGTCGACTGGCTCCGTAGAGACTGCATCCGAGTGCGGAAGCAGTGATCCAGCAGCGGAAATCTTGATGGTCGACGGGCCCCACAGCCCTCCTGGCTTCGCCCGTGGTGGTGGAGCAGGTGACGGCGACGACCCTGCACGAGGCTACGAAGAGTACCAACCCGAGCCACTCGACTCTCTGCAAAGAGAGGAACTTCGCCGCAGGAACGAGGATCCCCTGCGTATTCCCATCGCAGGAGAAACCCCCGAGGCTCGTGCCTTGGAGGAAGCGCGTCTGGCCAATTTGGCCGAGCGCACTCGACTGGAGAACCTTCAGCGAGCACTCGACGAGCGCGCGCGGCAACGAGTTCCCGACACCAGTCGACGTCAACTCTTCCCGCCGACTCAGGTATATCGAACCCCAATTCAGAATTTAGCAGCTGCGGCCCGTATAGCAGAGTCCATCCAGCCTTCGCAGTCGGAAGCTGGCAGAGGTTTGCTGCAGATCAGGGATCTGCTCCGGGCAGCAGGAGATCAGAATTCAGCCGTGTCTCAGTCGCGCAACAGAATTCACAGTCGATCCGTCACTGTGAATACGGTTCAGTCGGCTCACAGCCCCAGATCGCCTCCGCGGCACGAAGGGCGCGAGAATCGGCGAGATCAATATGGCGACAGATTCGACCGAGATGATAGGCGTCGAGTGCCCTATTCCCCTCCGAGGGGTGGGTCTTACGCTCCTCGGCAGCCAGATGATAGGCGTCAGTACAGTACAGGGCGTAGGGTTCCAGTTGATCCTAGAGAACCAGGCTTCGACGCGCGGTCCATTATCGTGCAAGGGTTGGTCGACCGGAACAGAGCCCATCGAGGTGCACTCGACAGAGATGTACCCACAAACAGTCGACTGCATGTTTCTGGTCCTGAATGTTTCAGCAGAGCTATCAGAGCCGCAGTTATTCCTCCCAATTTCAGGTTGGCTACCGGAGTCAGCAAGTTCACTGGTGAGTCTAAGCCTGAAACTTGGCTTGAAGACTACCGAGTGGCAGTTCAGATCGGTGGTGGGAACGACGAGGTGGCCATGAAACACTTGCCTCTCATGCTGGAAGGTTCTGCCAGGGCATGGTTGACTCAATTACCTCCTAGCAGCATTTACACTTGGGAAGATCTGTCCCGAGTGTTCATCAGAACGTTTGAAGGGACTTGCAAGCGACCAGCTGGATTGACAGAGTTGCAAGTCTGCGTGCAGAAAACTAATGAGACTCTCAGAGAGTATATTCAGAGGTGGATCACTTTGCACCACACTGTAGAGAATGTGTCCGATCATCAGGCAGTTTGCGCCTTCAAAGATGGTGTCAAGAACAGAGAACTGAGTTTGAAATTTGGTCAAACCGGTGGCATGACCTTGAGTCGGATGATGGAGATTGCTACCAAGTACGCCAACGGCAAAGAAGAAGACCGACTCCGAAGCGGCAAGCACAAGCCGAGTCAGTCGGAAAAAGGAAATACCAGTCGGAAACAGAAGCGGAAGGCTGAACCGGCAGCTCCTGGAGAGGCTCTGGCCGTGACTCAAGGAAAGTTTAAGGGGAAACCAAAAGGATCCTGGAACCCCAAGAAGGTAAAGGATAAAGAAGGGAACGACGTGATGGACATGCCATGTCACATTCACACGAAGAAAGACGAAGAGGGGAATATCATTTACCCAAAGCACACCACTCGCCAATGTCGACTCCTGATCCAGCAGTTTCAGGGAAAACAGTCTAAGGACAAGGAGAAGGAGTCGGACAAGGCCGAAGACAAAGAGGACAGTGAGGGAGGATATCCGCATATCAACTCCACTCTGATGATCTTTGCAGATGTGGAAAGCAGAAGTCGACTGAAAGTGATTAACCGAGAGGTGAACATGGTTGCCCCAGCAAAGGCAAATTATCTGAAGTGGTCTCAAACACCCATCACATTCGACCAATCTGATCACCCGACTCATATTGCCACCCCTGGGAGGCAAGCTTTGGTGGTCGATCCAGTTGTCGAAGGCACTCGACTGACAAAGGTGCTGATGGATGGTGGAAGTGGGCTGAATCTGTTATATGCAGACACATTGAAAGGTATGGGCATTCCGATGTCCTGACTGAGCACTAGTAACATGAGCTTCCATGGAGTTATACCAGGAAAGAAGGCCGAGTCACTCGGCCAGATAGCTTTGGACGTGGTGTTTGGTGATTCGAAGCATTTTCGCAAAGAAAAGTTGACGTTCGAGGTCGTGGATTTTCAGAGTGCATATCATGCCATTTTGGGGAGACCAGCCTATGCACGGTTCATGGCTCGACCATGTTACGTGTACCTCAAATTGAAGATGCCCGGTCCCAAAGGTGTGATCACTGTCACCGGTGACAGGAAAAAGGCAGAAGAGTGCTTTCAGAAGGGCTCCAAGATTGCCGATTCCCAGGTGACAGCAGTCGAGTTCGAAGAATACAAGCAAAACGCAGATCCAAGTGACTTGCTGCGATCCAAGAAGCCCGCCACAGAGTCTGCATTCCAGTCGTCCGGTGAGACGAAGCCTGTTCACATTCACCCGACCGACCCCGAAGCAGCTCCGACCCGCATCTCTACAACACTCGACCCAAAATAGGAAGAAGCGCTCATCCAGTTCCTCCGTGAGAACTGGGACATTTTTGCATGGAAGCCCGCTGACATGCCAGGTGTTCCCAGGGGACTGGCTGAGCATCGCCTAAGAGTCGACTCGTCTGCAAAATCAGTCAAAGAGCATCTTCGGCGGTCCGCCGTCCAGAAGAGAAAGGCCATCGGTGAAGAAGTGGCTCGACTGTTGGCGGCAGGATTTATCCGAGAGATATACCACTCCGAGTGGCTCGCTAATGTCGTCATGGTTCCTAAGAAGGACAAGTCGCTCCGAATGTGCATTGATTTCAAGCACATCAACCGGGCCTGCCCGAAAGATCACTTTCCTCTCCCTCGCATAGATCAAATTGTTGACTCGACCGCGGGATGCGAGAGGTTGTCTTTTTTAGATGCTTACTCCGGGTACCACCAGATCCGTCTGTACGGGCCCGATGAGGTAAAAACAGCTTTCATCACTCCATTCGGGTGCTTCTGCTATATCACCATGCCATTCGGCCTCAAGAATGCCGGAGCCACATTTATGCGAATGATTCAGAAGTGTCTACTCACTCAAATCAGTCGGAATGTGGAAGCTTATATGGATGATATTGTTGTGAAGTCACGAAAAGGTTCCGACCTGCTCGCTGACCTCGCCGAAACATTTGCCAACCTCAGAAGGTATGATATCAAGCTCAATCCATCAAAGTGCACATTTGGAGTTCCTGGTGGCAACTTACTCGGTTTTCTCGTTCCCGAACGGGGAATCGACGCTAACCCAGAGAAGATTGGCACTATTCTCCGAATGAAACGCCCTGTGCGAGTGCACGATGTCCAGAAGCTCACTGGATGCTTGGCCGCATTAAGTCGATTCATCTCACGGCTCGGTGAAAAGGCACTGCCTCTTTACCGACTGATGAAGAAGGCTGACAAGTTCGAGTGGACTCCAGAAGCTGATGCAGCGTTTGCCGAGCTAAAAGCTCTGCTCTCCACCCAGCCGGTGCTTGCTGCTCCAATCAGCAAAGAGCCTCTGTTGCTCTACATCGCAGCCACAGGACAAGTCGTCAGTACTGTGCTAACGGTCGAGCGGGAAGAAGAAGGAAAAGCTCTCAAAGTTCAGCGCCCAGTGTATTATTTGTCTGAAGTCTTGACTCCATCCAAGCAGAGATATCCTCATTATCAGAAGCTTGTGTATGGAATATACATGACCACAAAGAAGGTTGCTCATTATTTCTCTGACCATTCCATCACAGTCGTCAGCGACGCTCCACTATCAGAGATTCTGCACAACAGAGATGCAACTGGTCGAGTGGCCAAATGGGCGATTGAACTTCTTCCCCTTGATATCAAGTTTGAGGCAAAGAAAGCCATTAAGTCCCAGGCGATAGCAGATTTCCTCGCCGAATGGATTGAACAACAGCAGCCGACTGAAGTTCACTCGGAGCATTGGACCATGTTTTTTGATGGCTCTAAGATGTTGAATGGTTCCGGTGCTGGGGTTGTCCTGATTTCCCCCAGAGGAGATAAGCTCAGATATGTGCTCCAGATTCACTTTGATTCCTCCAATAATGAGGCAGAATATGAGGCCCTCCTATATGGGTTGCGCATGGCCATTTCACTCGGCGTCCGTCGCCTAATGGTCTATGGCGACTCGGATTTAGTGGTCAATCAGGTGATGAAAGAGTGGGACATGAGAAGCCCAGCCATGACTGGATACTGCAGTGCAGTGAGGAAGCTGGAAAAGAGGTTCGAGGGGTTGGAGCTCCATCATATACCCCGACTGAAAAATCAAGCAGCTGATGATCTAGCAAAGATAGGTTCCAAGAGAGAAGCCATTCCGAGTGGTGTGTTCTTGGAGCATATACACACTCCGTCAGTCAAAGAAGATCCTTTCACCGAAGAAACTCCGCAGCCCAAGAGCGTCGCAGATCCGACTGAAGTTGAAATCCCAGCGGTGGTCGACTTGATCATGGAGGTTTTGGTGGTCATTCCCGACTGGACGATTCCGTATGTTGCATATATCTTGAGGAAAGAGCTTCCGGAGGATGAGGAAGAGGCTCGACAGATCGTCCGTCGATCTAAGGCTTTTACCGTAATCAAAGGACAATTATACAGAGAAAGCGCGACTGGAGTCGGTCAGAAGTGCATAACACCAGAAGAAGGTCGACTCATCCTCAATGATATTCACTCGGGGACCTGTGGTCATCATGCGTCCTCTCGGACCATCGTGGCCAAAGCGTACCGAGCCGGATTTTACTGGCCCAAGGCGAATGAGATGGCAAAAGAGATAGTGGATAAGTGTGAGGGCTGTCAGTTCTACTCGAATATGTCGCACAAGCCTGCGTCAGCTTTGAAGACCATCCCACTCGTCTGGCCTTTTGCAGTTTGGGGGCTGGACATGGTCGGTCCTTTGAGAACAGGACGAAGTGGTTTCACGCATGTACTGGTGGCAGTCGACAAGTTCACCAAGTGGATCGAGGCTAAACCAATCAAGAGCCTTGACACCGGTACTGCTGTTAGCTTCATCAGGGAACTAATATTCAGATATGGAGTCCCGCGCAGCATCATTACGGATAATGGGTCGAACTTTGACTCAGAGGAATTCAGAGCTTTCTGCGACTCCCAGGGCACACGGGTCGACTACGCTTCAGTCGCCCATCCGCAGTCGAATGGACAAGCAGAACGAGCTAATGGACTGATTCTTAAGGGATTGAAGCCTCGACTGATGCGTGATCTCAAACACGCGGCTGGAGCTTGGGTCGATGAACTTCCCTCTGTACTCTGGGGACTGCGGACCACACCTAATCGGTCGACCGAAAGAACTCCATTCTTCTTGGTCTACGGAGCCGAAGCGGTCTTACCAAGTGATCTTCTGCATAATGCTCCCCGAGTCGAAATCTACAACGAAGCAGAAGCTGAACAAGCGCGGCAGGACGCAGTCGACCTTTTAGAGGAAGAAAGGGAGATGGCTCTGATCCGGTCGACCATCTACCAACAAGATCTGCGCCGTTTCCACGCCCGAAATGTGAGAGGTCGAGCCTTCCAGGAAGGAGATTTGGTTCTCCGAGTGGATCAGCACAAACCACACAAGCTTGCTCCTTCTTGGGAAGGCCCCTTCATAGTCACCAAGGTCCTCCACAATGGGGCGTACCGTCTTTACAACGTCGAGCATAATTTTGACGAGCCCCGAGCTTGGAACGCGGAGCTACTCCGCCCATTCTACACTTAAGTTTTATCATTCGGATGAGTTGCAATAAAGTACTTTTGTAGTTCATGGACCTCAAAATAATAGTGTCATAGTTCCTCCATAATATCTGTCACTCTTTATTTTTTGTCCAATGAAATTCCCCTCAGTGGGTGACTTAGCTGCGAATCCGTTTCGCCTAAGTTTGTAAAAATCCTACCGAGTGGTGAGCCAGACTCCCACTCGGAGGCTTAGCTGCGAATCCGTTTCGCCTAAGTTATCAAAATCCTACCGAGTGGTAAGCCAGCCTTCCACTCGGAGGCTTAGCTGCAGCCTCGTGCTCGCCTAAGTTATAAAAATCCTACCGAGTGAAGAGCAACCCTCTCACTCGGGGGCTTAGCTGCAGTCCAAGCACTCGCCTAAGTTATAAAAATCCTACCGAGTGAAGAGCAACCCTCTCACTCGGGGGCTTAGCTGCAGTCCAAGCACTCGCCTAAGTTGTGAAAATCCTACCGAGTGGTAAGCCAGCCTTCCACTCGGAGGCTTAGCTGCAGCCTCGTGCTCGCCTAAGTTATGAAAATCCTACCGAGTGAAGAGCAACCCTCTCACTCGGGGGCTTAGCTGCAGCCCAGTGCTCGTCTAAGTGGATTAAAGAATAAATCGATTGCAGCACAGGCACCTTGCCTTGAACCTGCAAAATACATTCCGAGCCGAAGGCAATCGTATTCAAGCACCAAATCCAAGCTTGAATCGACATCTAAAGGAACCGAAAGTGCTCAGGCGTCAAGCCTGTTAAGGTTTGTCGGTTACAATTTCACTCGGCATACCGAGGCAAATTTAAAGCATCGAGCCGGAAGAAGTTTTTTACCCCTCCTGTGGAGGGCTGGAAGGTGCAACAAATTCATCAAGGTCAATCCCGTCGGCGATCCGAGTGGCAGCTGCAAGGAAAGTTTCCATAAAGGATCTGAAGTCGTGCTTCTTGGTATTGGCCACCCGAAGGGCCGCCAGCTTCTCTTCTCGCGCATCTTTGCAGTGGACTCGGGCCAGACACAGAGCGACATCTGCACCACACCGAGCCGAGGACTTCTTCCACTCCTGCACTCGACCAGGGATCGTGTTCAAGCGGGCCATCAGCGACTCAAGGTCATTCTGAAGTGTCTCCTCAGGCCAGAGCGTCGAGTCGATGCGAGATGTGGCGGCCTTCAGCCTTGCGAGATAGTCCACGACAGCTGCAACACGAGACTCCAGTCGGAAAACATCCATGGCAACTTCGTCGTTCACCGGAGAATTGACGGGGTCGAGGTTTGGCTCCAGTCGGCTGGTTTCTTCTTCAAAGTTTTGACAAAATTCTGCAAGGATGATCACTAAGTCAAGGGGATAGTCGAATGGAAAAAGCCACAATTGGAAATATTTGCCAAACATGGAGGTTTACCTTCAAGCATAAGAAACAGCTTCTTGGCAAGGCCACTCAGGAAGGCCTCCAGTTTAGTTTTCTTCTCAGTCAATTTGCTGACTTGGTCGGTCAGGGCAGCTTTATCAGTTTTCAGTCGACTGACCTCCTTGTTGGCAATCCCAAGAGCAGCTTTCAGATTGGTATTGTCTTGTTCGAGCTTGGTGACTGAAGCTAACTTCTCGTCAGCAAGCTTGATCTTCTCAGCTAGCTCAAGGTCTTTCTTCTGCTGGGCCTCCCTTACCTTACCTGCAAGTTACAGCAAGATCAGATTTTGAAACAAGCAAGGGGAAAAGCAGTCGTCAGGGTCTCACCAAACATACCTTCGGTCTCCTCCTTTGCCTTTGTCAGCTTCTCCTGAACCAGCTTCAAGCTCAGCTCGACTTGAGTATGTTTTTGTTCCAGCTCTGAGTAGCGAGCCACAAGATCACAGGAGTTCTGCGAAGAACCAATCGACTAAATGTCAAATATAATTCACTTCTAAGTGAAAAAGGGAAAAACACACGTTTCTAAGACTACAGCCAAATACAAGCATTCGACCGTAGTCTCGGGGACTACACCCAGTGGGTGCACTCAGCGTGCCCCCACCGGTTTGTGAAATCCAGTCGACATAGTCGACTGAAAGAAAATTTGATGTCATAAAGCCTAAGGCCGACTGCCAGCAGTCGGCCTTAGCCTTGGGGACTACACCCAGCGGGTGCACTCAGCGTGCCCCCGCTAACTCGGAGTTTATCCGACACACCCACTGGGTGACTACTATAAATTCCGGAAAAGAAAAGTTTTTGGTAGCATATCCAACAGAACAAACAGTGGTCGACTGACCTGGACATTGCTTTGGAGGGCAGAACTGGCGTCATAAGCTGCCTGGCTCGCATCCCGGATGGTCTTCAGCTGCTCCATCATGAGTCCCGCCTGGCGTATTGCCTCCTTCGCTGCGCCAGCTTGGTCCTCTGGGACGTGGTGCGTCGTGAAGAGGGAGGGCTGCTGAGCACTCGTCAGCGGATTTGCGAAGGACACCGTGTGTCGAGTGGTGTTCTCTTCCTCCACAGTCAGAATCTCAGGCGCCGTCACATCCTGAGGCACCTTACTGGCGGACGCTTTCCGACTCCTCCTGCGTGTCAGTGGTTCTTCATCCTCGTCGTCGTCAGGGAGATTGATAACAGTGTTGGGTGGAGCTGCGGAGAAGAATTAGGATCAGAGATCGCGAGTCAGTCGACTAAGAACGGTGTTAAGAATACAGTACCTGGGTTCGAAGTTGCTGCATCCTCCATCTCATGGTCGTCAGCCCGAGCTGAGGTTTCAGAAGTAGCAGCACTGCAACTCCAAAGAATCAGTCGACTAACTTCAGCGTCGACCAGAGATAAAGTTCACACAAAATGAGAAGACTCAAACGACACAATTACCCTGATATGGTGGGGATGGACACCTTCATCTTCGGCAGGAGCTTGGTCGGCTTTGGCGGAGCCCCCCTAGGCTGCTTCGGCGCCTTTTCAATCGGCGCTGGAGAAGTGGTCCTAGGGCGCTTGGTCGACTGCGTCGCAACCCCCTTGCCACGTTCAGTCGAAGGGTCGTGGACGAGCTTCGACCGCCTTTCCGAGCGCGGTGGCACGACCTCCTCCTCTTCCTCCTCGTCTTCGGCGTCATCATCATCGCCGTCGTCATCATCATCGTCGTCGTCGTCCCCTGCAACGTCCGAGTCCCATTCCTCCTCGTCCTGGCTCTCGCCCCCACTCGCCTCACCCTCCTTAGTCGGAGTTTGTGCCCCATTGGGCATCGAGTACAGCTCGGTGAGGGCCTAGCAGATATCAAGACAATGATCAGTCGACCAGTCGGCAGAGTAGACAGAGATGAATGCGACAAGAATGCAGTGGAGAGCAGGGCAAGTGTACCTTATTTGGATCACTGTTGTGGTCGAGTGGAGGAATCCTTCTGGCTCCGCGTGGGTTGTCCTTGTTTCCGGTGACGGCTGCCATCCATCTTTCCAGAGTGACATCGTCGACTGCTTCTGGATGGACTCTAGTCTCGTCTTCAGTCCCACAGTACAACCACATGCAGTGGCTCCGGAACTGGAGGGGCTGGATGCGACGCCTGAGGAAGACCTCCAGGAGATCCATGCCCGTCACTCCCTCCCGAACCAACTGCACCACGCGCTCCATCAACATCTTCACATCAGCTTTCTCCTCCGGGATCAACTTCAGAGAGGAGGGCTTGTTCACTCGGTCCATGGTAAACTATGGGAGTCCACTCGACTGTCCCGGCGTCGACTGGTCCCGGCAGTAGAACCAAGTCGACTGCCAGCCTCTGACGGACTCGGGAAAGGTCATGGGCGGGAAGGTGCTCTTATTCCTCACCTGAATCCCCAAGCCTCCGCACATTTGGACGACTCGGGTTCTCTCATCACCTGGGCTCGCCTTCTTCACGGTCTGAGATCGACACGTGAATATATGTTTGAACAAACCCCAGTGCGGTCGACAGCCCAAGAAACCCTCACACATGGACACGAACGCGGCAAGATAGGCAATGGAGTTTGGGGTAAAGTGGTGGAGCTGCGCTTCGAAGAAGTTCAAAAAGCCACGAAAGAAAACACTCGGCGGCAAGGAAAACCCGCGATCAACATGGGTGGCCAAAAGCACACACTCACCCTCTTCTGGCTGGGGCTGCCACTCCTTCCCCGGAAGCCTCGCAACTCCGTGGGGGATCAAGCCCTCGTTGGCCATGTCGAGGAGGTCATTCTCCGTGATGGTCGACTGGATCCAGTCTCCTTGGACCCAGCCCTTCGGCAGGCGGGATCTGGACGAGGACCCTCCGCGGCTGGTGGATCTCCCCTTCGCCTTCTCCGATGCCGACGCCTTCTTTGCACGCTCCAGCGCCGCCGTCTTCTCCTTGGCCATGGTCGCCGGCGAGATGCGCGAAGGGAAGTGGTGCGGGGGCGAGAGCGAGCACGCTGAGCAGGGAGGAAGGAAGCAGAGAGAGGGGGAGAATGCTAAGGCGCAGCACAGAAATCCTCGTCGGGCACATTTATAAGGTCCCCTCCGAGTGGATGACAGGTGGGCCCGGTCGATCTAATCATATCTGGAACAGTTATGCAGACGGGATACGTGGCGAAAAAGGCGGCGCGGAGATCAAGGCGTCCATGCCCCGTCCCATCCAAACGCCGCGGTCCGCCCCGCTTCGCGCGCACCCCAAAATTTCGCATCCCGCGGAATCCGCGAGCAACAAATCAGTCTGTCAGGCGCGGTGTTTCCGGCGATCCGTCGCTCGGAGATCGTCGAAGCCTGAAAGATCACTCGACGCAAAAACAGAATGGATCAAGTCGACTGAAGGCAAGTTGTTTCCTGTCGACAAAGGGATTCTTTGGTCCAGAACAGCGCACAACCGGAGCGCAAAGGTTAATCGGAAACGGCATCAACTCCTTCTTCACTCGAAGCCTCAATCCATTCGGGGGCTAATGATGGGGTTATGTACCTAGGGTAGGGTCATGGACCTGATCCAAGTAACTTACCCTAGGACATCCTGAGAAGAGGTCGCCTTCCAGTCGACCAACGAGGATTCACTCGACTGGCCTGAAGGACTCGACCACGAAGACTCACTCGATCACCAGGAGGTCAAGAGGCACTCTGCACTGCAACGGCCTGTAATCAAGTAGACTTTATGATAGTAAAGGCCTTTATGTGGGGCGTTACCAGTAACGCCCCAGACTTAACTCACCTTAAACCCTCTCCTACGTGGGCTGGCTGGGGTCCTGGCGCACTCTATATAAGCCACCCCCCTCCACAGGCAGGAGGGTTCGGCACCTTGTAGTTCATACACTCATAATCCATTCGACCGCCTCCGGGCTCCGAGACGTAGGGCTGTTACTTCTTCCGAGAAGGGCCTGAACTCGTACATTCTTTGTGCTTACAACCTCTCCATAGCTAGGACCTTGCCTCTCCATACCTACCCCCCACTCTACTGTCAGGCTTAGAACCACGACAATAGTCAACAGGTAATTTCAATCATTATTAACTATATCTCGGCCTATTTAATTAGTTCGTCATTTCCTGATAACAACTATTTAATAACCCATTTATTCATTTTCTTTGTCGGCGGGCAGGGCTTGGGCAAAGTTCATCAGGGTCACTCCAGGCCCATGGAAACAAAGTCTGAAATGGTATCGACCCAAGGTAAGTAATTAAGTAGTACTACCTAGCTGCCATCTCTTTAATACTCATGCTTGATTAATTATTATCTGATCAAAATTCCATTCTCGTAAAGGCCCTGAAGCAGGCGCCGGGGAATGATCTATGTGCATACTACGTTTGCGAGAACATTCGCATGATGGCGTCCGAAAGGAGCAAATCTCAAAGACAAGAGTGGGTACGATATCGATTGTCAGAACACTATTCACAACTTTTACACCATTATCGATATCTAGTCACACAACTAATACACATGCATATTGATCTCCTTCTTAACAGTTCAAAGAGGTGCGGGACAAGCTCCTAGCACAAGACCGCATAGAAGCAATTCAAGAGGAAATAGCGGGATTTTTGCTCGACCAGGTCATAGATCCCAAAGGAGAATACTATTACCCGCTACCGCCCCCATGAACCACTTCCAATTGTTATCGTGCTCCGAAGGCACCAATTAGCTAGGCTAATGCCACTGGCTCCGAAGGCACCAATTAGGAGAAATTGTATATATATATATACATGTGTGTATATATGTGTGAATTAATTAATGGTGGTTGTGAGACATTCGATGATATATATATATATATATATATATATATTATGATCGGTTCTACTAGAAATTCTATTTATATATATGCATAATGTGTACAATATGTAGTATCGTAAAATACCAGCAGACGAAAAAGAATTAAATGGAAAACACAAAATTAAATAAAAAAGAAATCATAAACCCACCCCCCCCCAACATTTTAATACCGGTTGGTGACACCAACCGGTACTAAAGGGCTCCCTGCCCCCGAAGCTGGCTCGTGCCACGTGGTTGCTCTTTAGCACCGGTTCGTGCTGAACCGGTACTAAAGGGGGGGGGGGGCTTTAGTGCCTACATTTTAGCGCCGGTTACCAAACCGGCACTAAAGGGCCTTACGAACCGGTGCTATTGCCCGGTTCTGCACTAGTGTTCCCTCGGGGTGGGGGTGGGGGTGGGGGTGGGGGTGGGAGTGGAGGGGTGTGCTGCTTCTGTCCCGGAGTCGGAGGTGTGGATTTCTTTCCATGGAGGGAGGATTTGCATCCGCCAGGTCGCCTTCCTTCGTTCCCGGTTCAGGATCAGTTTCCTCTTCTTTTCTTTTTTGTTGGTGGTGATTTGATTTGCTGTCTCACCTGTGTATTGGGGTGCAGTTTGGGTGCTTTATCATTAGAGTTGTTTTGGGGAGGGGGAGGGGGAGTAGGGTGGGGTGAGGTTTCTACCGTAGAATATTCAGTCATGCCGCGGTTTTTTAGCTTCGGTTTGATGAGGTAGAAGATGTGCTTCATCTGCTTTGATACGTCTCGTGCGTCGGCCACTGATGTATATATGGAGTGATTAGGCATGGTTAATCCGGATAATTTCAGGGTGTACAACCTTTCTCGCCAAATTAATGTGTTGGTCTGTTTTGCTATCTATATAAGGGTGTTCATTGTATCTATTTTTTCTCCATATGGCTGAAAAATAGATGATTAATTCTTCAGATAAATATGTTTGTCCTCTTCAGTTTTGACAGCAACCTTCATTGACGTTTAGAGGTATGGTTCCGGTCTTCTGGACCAGGAAATTATTTGGCTAAACAAGCAAAAAAAAGGGGTTATCCAGTTTGTGTGTTGATTGCATCCCAAGTCAATGTCAAAGGTCAGTGCCATGGCCATTGGCGCCGAGCTAGACAACCTTCGTGCCTCGTGTCTGGTCCAGGTATTAAAGGGCCATTATTTTTTTGTACTCCCTGCGACCCATAATATAAGAGTATTTTCGACACCACATTAGTGTAAAAACGCTCTTATATTGTGGTACGGGGGGAGTAGCTGCCAAACAAAGGTTCATTTTTAGAATGCCCAGATAATGTGCCAAAACTGAAAGAAATGCAATTATCAGAGTGATAGTTTTATTTTGACATGTGTAGTGTCTCGCATATTTGCTCGTGCCCATTAATTGATGCTAGAAGATCGTATTCATCTACTTCTCATTCAATACAGAGGAACGTCCTCGTGCGTCTTGGCACACTTCTTTGTACTCCTATATAACAACGGCCACTACCATCAACTGGATACAATGATACGATGAGTGCACACGCAATCTACATGTTCTTGAGATACCATACCCGGTCAAACATTTCTCTTGTTTGCGCGGCTAAAAAAGCTAGATGTTTTTACATAAGCTGGGTTGGAATCAATGTTGAGAATGAGTGACATCAGAAAATAGTTATTTCTGATCTATCGAGAATTGTGAGCCACCTCGTAGAGAGTTCTTTGTGGAATGATGAAATATCGGCAGCTCGCCTCCGGGAGGTGGTCGATGGCAACTGGTGCCATAATAACCTCCCGGACTTGTATGGGGAGGTCCTTAGGCTCCCCGTTTCTAGTCGCCCATCCATGTGGGTGGTGTTGGGCTCCCTAGCATGGACCCTCTGGTGTAATCGTAATAACCTAGTCATAGAACGCGTGATCCCCCGGCGTGTGACTGATGCTATCTACAAATTGTGTGGCCTTCTACAGCTTTGGAGACCGCTTAGCAAGCGGAGAGATTAGGACGCCATCGACATCATCATAGCGGGTCTTCGTTCGTCGGCATCGGCTTTCTTGCCGCCCCCACCACCTCCTCCGCCACCTCCCGAGCCGGATTAGCTCTTTTTTTAGCGTTCTTTGGGGCTTGTCTTGCTGTGCCACCAGCATGACTTTGACTTGACTACTCTTGTACTGTGATGTTGGATGCTTGGTCCGTTGCTTTATAATCTAAAGCGGGGGAAACCCTTTTTCGTAAATATCGTCAGCTCCTACATTTATCTCTCTCCATTAATCATGGGCTGACAACTAGTACGATCAATAGGTCGGCAGCATTGGCATCAGCTGCATTCAGACTTTTGCAATCTTCTCCAAGCTTGGTCATAATTCCGAAACAAGGGGCATTCTCAGTAATAACTTGCTCTAGAATTTGTCCACTCTAAGGCGAGGCCAACGAAACAGCAAACGCTTCAGCGTCGGTGAATCAGTTGTGAGGCAGATGAAACCTACGGTGTCCTTGATAAACAGATGCTCCAAAACAGGGCACCGAGCGAGCTTGCTCTGATCAAACGGGATATTTGCCACCTATTCTATCTCCCGACTGAACAACAGTGAAGGCAAGCCCTCACAGAAACCTGATTAGCTTGTTTTTACTTTATTTCCTTTGGGTTCTCGGGCACCCCTCTATGTAAATAATTCATTAGTTCTTCTCCTCTGAAATGCAAAGGTAGTACAACTGTTGTTTCCTATTTAAAAAAATCCTTTTGTGTGATCATTTTGACATTAGCATCATGATCTTGTTCAAATGTAAGTTGTGTACTTGTACATTATTTTTGTCTTTTATATATCAATGAAAAAAAATTGCAGAACGATTGCTCTACGTCTTGGATTAAAAAAAAGGGCAAGCTGTGTTTCTAGAAAATTGTGTAACATGGTTAGACTATTGAACATATTCACTCGCCACTTATAATTTTTCATTTGATTATTCAGTTAACTAAAATAATAAATCATTTATAGAATGATAGTTTTTGGTTTTTATATATGAGTTGTAGTGTATAACGCATTTGCTGTTACTCATTGATGCTAGAAAGATCGTATTCACCTACTGCTCATTCAAGAGACAGGGAAATAATTTGTTGTACTCCTACATAACTACGACCTACGTCCCTCGACTCGATACAATGCTATGGTGAGAGCATGTTGCAACTTATATATACTCGAGATATTGCAGTCGAGGAGACACTTCCCTTGTCTATGGGGCTAGAAAAACTAGGATTTTTTAATGTAGGATGGGGGTTAGAATAAATCTTTAGAATGAGTGGCATCGGGAAGTAATTTATACTGGCATATTGAGAATTGTGGGCAACTGTGTCAGTCGTGCAATCCTTGATCGTCTAACATGGTTAGCAAAAGACATTTGGTGCATTTTGTGTGATGATATCGACATCAACACCATGATGAAGTAGAATGTAAGGTGTGTCTCCAGCGCCTTGCAGGTCAACAAATTGCCAAATATTACATTGTCGAGTATAAATGCATAATTGTGATCCTAGTAGTGACATTTTAGTTACCCCCTTGTTTCAAATGTAGAGTTTATTCTGATTGTTTCAGACAAGACTTTGACAAAAAAATTATTACATTGATTTGTGTGATGGAAAACAACATGGTAATAAATTATCTATTGTTTGAGTATATTGTCCTAACTAATCAAATTATACCATTTTCTTCAAAAAACATTATGCCATATATTTTAAAACGGAAAGCATAAGTGGCGATCGTCAGCCAGGAGGTTGATGCAAGCGACCCCCCTTCCTACTGTCTAATTTGACCGCACGGATCTCAGAGCAGGGCCATTGCCACATTTTGAACTAGTTCACTGTACAATAAAACTCATCGAACGTTTTACTTTTCAAATCAACCCTGCACACCGCACTGGCAGCAGTGCAAGTTTTGCACATGGTAGACCTGGGTTTGAATCCCAGGCCCTCCTTTTTTTCATGGCATGTTTTCTAGAAAATTTGCCACGACGGGTTTTAACATTTTGTTAAATATATTACCTGTCAACATGGCAATTTAACCATGATGCCATTTTTCTAGAAGAAATTAACATGACTTGTTTAACCATGATGGCATTTTTATATTAAGAGATGATATTTTTTTGGTTTTTAAGAGATGGCATTTTTGTATTAAGAGATGGAAATTTTATTTGTAAGTGATGGCATTCTTTGTTTATTAAGAGATGACACTTTTTTTATTAAGAGATGACATTTTTTATTTCAGAAGATGTCATTTTGATATTAAGAAATGGTATTTTATATATTAAGATATTACATTTTTTAATTAAAGAGATGGCATTTTTTCTTTTTCTTTTGTGTTCACTTGGCACTTTTTTGTTCATGGCATTTTTTATCCCGAAGACACACGGGCTGATTTTCTGGCGCATGATAGGGTATGCTGGCAGGGCTTGATCGACATGACAGAAACGTTCCTTGGGTGATCCTTCTGGTAGCGAACTAAAATGTTCAATGGGAAAGGAGGGATCGGGCGAAGGATTTGATCGCCAGGGCCACCTCCCCTGGCCATCGATCGCCAGAGTACAATTGATTTCTCTAGGCAAGAAAGATGAAGCACAACATAAATTGTCATGTAAGGAAAGTTGTGCAAGCAACACTTGGTTCTGAATTACCTCTGGCATTAATGCTAGCGTGAACGTATTGGGTAATTTCTGTTCACAATTTGAATCATTTTTGCTACTTTTCCAAAGTAAGTTAGTTGTGAAACTTTAACCAAATATACCCATCCACACAACAAAGTTGGCTAGCTCAGTGCCGATGAATATAGCACGGACGACCATTCAGAATACACAAAGGTGACAGCGACAAACCTAAGACGAGGCCAGCGCCATGTTCACTAGTGCTGAACTAGCCAAACTCACCTTTGTGTTGGGTCCTGGTAGAAAAGGGTCAGATTTTGTTGTAGTTTCCAAACAAGTTTATTTTTATATAGGGAGACCACTTGTAGTGTCTTCTCTCACTTACTTGCTCGTTTTCATTTATGCTAGAAAATCGTTTTAGCGTACTCCTCATTCAAGACGGAGGAAAAACAACACACGTCTGTTGGTCCATGCACACATTTGTTGTACTCCTATATAACTACAGTAATTTCCACCAAATGTATAGATGATATTATGAGAGCACGGTGCAACATATTTCTACCTGAGATATCACACTCGAGAACACATTTCCCTTGTCTGTGTAGCCGGAATAACAAGGTTTTTTTTTTCTGGGAAACGAAGACAACTCATCCATTACTTAAGAGAGAATTAGAGTATGTTACATGGACCATAGTCCCCAAATACATAAGGCTATTACTCTCCTGGCATGACTGCACCTCTTTTTTTTGCCCCCGCAGCAGCCCAGAGCGTAGCTTCATTCTTAATGTTAGCAAGTAAGATCGTCGGCGGAGGGCACTTGTGGTGAAACACTCTAGCATCTAAAAACAATTTGGACGGACCTATTGGGAATTTTGACTGTCCATGTTGAGTCATTCAATCCTTGATCAAATTATACAATTAGCAAAATACATTTGGTGCATTTTGGGCGATCATTTTGATGTCAAATGTAAAGTAACTTTCCACCCACCGGTGGCACATCAACAAACTGTTAGAAAATAATCACTCTCACATATATTAGTCAGTTGATAGTTTGCTTCAACTACCTCTGTTTCAAAATGTAGAGCTTATTTTGATTGGTTGAGACACAACTTTGACCAATATTTACTACATCAATATACAGTTTGTGTGATAGAAAACTACATGGTGGTAAAGTAAATGTTGTTTGAGTCTTGTCTTATTGGTCAAAATGTTACATTTTTTTAATTAAGGTGAAGTACAATTGGTTACTTTAGAAAAGAAAAGTGAAGAACAAAACAAAGTGCACACTAATGCTAGCATGAAAGCATTGTTTTTATTTTTCACTGTCTGGCCTTTTTTACACAAGTAGGTTAACAGTCAAAGTTAGAGGAGTATTTGAATGCACGTATTGTAGGATATAATGTATTTTGAACAGAGGAGTACGCAGAGGTTAGGGATTCCCTCTTGAAGAAAAATTGTTTTGTTCAGTAGAGACGGGTAGAGCGCACAAGTAGTGGAAGGAAAGTTCTACCCTTCTCAAGACAAAAAGTCTGCATCAAAGTACGATTTAAATGAGAGCAGCGTTTGGCTCCCGGGCTCAGATGAGGCCGGTAGTGAACAGTAACACAATTTAAAATAGAAAACAAATTAAAAAATCCAAAAAAATTGTGGTCAAAGATGCTTGAGTGTGTGGTGTCCGTGGTAAATTTGGAAAAGTTTGAACATTTGAGGAGCTCGTGACAAAAAAAAATAACAAATTCAGGTCTGAGAGAAACATTTGGAAAACAACATTGCTCACGCTTGGATTTTTTTTTTGCCGCGCGCTACTCGAATGTACAAACATCACAAAACTTTGCACGAACATCATGCACATGCACATCTTGCTTGCAAAAAAATTCAAAACTTTCTGAATTTTGTTTCTTTTTTAAATCATGTTACTGTTCACCGGGCTCAGATGAGCCCGAGCACCGAGTTGGATTTTCGGATTGAAATTCATTTCTAATTAGTTTCGATGCTTGCTAGTTGAACAATTTGTAACAAGAGAAACACAAAGGTATTCCACAATAAATCTGCGCCACCGACCATTCTCCTTGATGCCATAAAGGAAGAAGGCAAAACTTTGGGGCATCGTGGGTGCCACACGCTTACGGCATTTAATTTTGGAAGAGAGATAACCTTTGTAACTCTTAGTCTTTGTGTGTAGAAAACCTCTATAACTCCTTTCTTAATTAATCAATGAGGCAAAACTTATGCCTCGTTTTGAAAAGAAAAGTAATGCCTAGTATGTATCCATTTTTTGTGGTGTAGAGCTTAGAGCTTCTTTTAAACATCTCCTTGTTGAAATCAGTAACATGGTTCGAATTACGACAAAAAGAAGAAGGACACGAGATCGAAATATATAGAGGTAGATTAATCTATTCTCCTATGCTCTAGCACTTGAAATTGGTTGAGCACATTCAAGAGAATGTTTGGTTGATCTTTCTCATCAATGCTAATCCGATTTCCGTTCATTTTGCCTCGTGAAGTGCGCCAGCGCAGTGCAATTAAGCCCTCTGTGGAGCATCTGCGGAAAGCATGTAAGCAGAGGGGCCTCATAACTACTGCACCCAATACACAGCCCGGCCCATCTCTCTGAATCTCTGATCCACAGCTATAGGCGTTTACTGCCTCTGCACTGCACACCCTGCCCCAAAACTGAAGGCCTTGTACACATACTTGTACCAGTCGTATGTATACTCCTGGCTAGCTATCTAGTAGCTCAAACTTCCATACGGCGTCTCCGTCCGTCTCGATCGGAAAGACCGGAGGACAGGAATGGGACTCGGGTGACTTGACACAAGCTGGAGCAGTGGAGCTACAAGAATCAGAGTGTCCCTAGAGGCGGCAAGCTAGCTAGCCTCGGCAGCAAAAGCGGTTTGTAACTGCGTCTCCGAAGCGTCAACCACTTTTGAAAAGGAACTCACCGATGGTCTCTAGAGTGCTCGCCTGCGTTTGTATCTGCTTGAAACCTCTTGGCCTGGCACTTGCAGCTGCTTTTGTTTGTAGATGAGTGAGTCTGCACATGACGCTACGGCCTAGACGAGGGAGGTATGGGTGCGAGCATAGCTCACACAGACAGACATGCACATGTCCGGACGTTCTGATGAAGAATTCAAAACTCGAAATCTGCTGCTGCACAGTTTTTATTTTCGCTGTGCCAGATGAACGGTCTGAAGAGCTACCAGGAGAGTATATGCACGCATCAATGCATGCCCCCGGTCAAGCATACAGGATCGGCCAGCCGTAGCTTTGGGACAGCCCGTTTGGCCCCCCTGCATTGGTAGCCCGACAGAGCTTGTGATGATCACCATCATTACCTGTTGATTTGGTCAGGCCCCGTACGCAGATATTATATGCTACAGATAGTCTGCCTGCCTAGTATCTAGCAAGTCCTACTCACTCTGCATAGCCTTTGATCACCTTCTGCCTGATCGACCGCCTCCTTTAAATATGAGTGCCCCGCGAGTATTACTCGATCGATGATGCAAGTTTGAATCAGGTAGCCAAATTTACAGATGCTGCTCTCCAGAGTAGGTGATGGGCGTGCAATGCATTTTCCATTCTTTGCACTGCCAGAGGAAGAATACCTTGATCTTTGCGTGCGGTGCGGTCAATGGTTTCGACTAAACTTAGGAATGGGTGGCATCATGATTTTTTTTTTGGTTTTGGAATGCGGAGCTTTACCGAAAAAGGCTTTCGACCCGCTTTACATATAAAGCAATTGCCCCAGCCAACATCCAACAAGGTTCAAGACCACACACACACGAAAGTTCCAGACAAATAAGTACAGAGAGGGTTAATGCTGAGGGCACAGCTCAACAAGCCTCAAAAGAAAAACAAAAAGGCACACGCGCCGGGAGAGACACAGCGTCTAGTCGGGCTCCGGGGGTGGCGGGGGGAGCGGGGGCGCCAAGCGGAAGGCCATCGATCGAAGGTCGGCGAGGAGGGTGCTGATGACGTCCCGGTCCTGTAGGCGGCTAAGCTGCCGCCAGAGCTGTAAGTATCCACACAATTTAAAGATGAAGTCAGTAGCACGCCGAAGAGGCACCTTCTGGATGACAAGCTTATTGCGGACAGGTCACTCTGGGGATTCAACCGACCAGCGCACATTGATGAACAGGTCCCATACAAAAATGCATTCGATGTATTTTCTGAAATATCTCTTGCTCACAAGCATAGAGCAGTGGATGTTGCTTGTTTTGTCCAGCTGAATTAGCCGCTCCAACAACTGAAAATCTTTGCTGATCGGCACCAACTACTCCATGTACACTTCTAATGCTTCAAGTAAATCATGCGTTGATTACATTTTTTTCATTTAAGGTTTCCTCTTTAAGAGGTGGGGCTTAGAACATCTCTAGCAGACCCGCTCCGCGGCTGTCCGCGTCGGCCCGCAAATCCTAAATTTGCACCTCAATTTCACACAAGATAATGCATTTCTTTACTTTTTCAACAACATTGGATACATATGACATCACCAAATCTTTGCTAGAATGCAAGACCAAAGAAAACAAGAACCACAATTATGCAATTTTAGAAGATTCCAACTTTCATAACTGCTCCTACTAGTTGGACCAATATCTTCTTCATGCATTCATTGTTGATCTGTGGATTCTTGATTTTGCATTCTTCATTCTTCTTCTTTGGTTCTAAAGAAGTAGACGTTGCTTCCCCTCTAGTTGCACATGCAGTCGCTTCATTGTCTTCGATTCTACTAAGGAGTGCACGAACGTCTATTAAGTTTCTTTCTATCAATAAATCAATGTATTCACCTTCCCCAAACCAAAATGAGCATCCATCTTCCTGCACACATGATGATGTTAGAAACGAGCTATCGCAATTTAACCAATGAATGCGGTGCCAAAGCCGAATGAAAACAACACCTACCCCGTCGATTCGCATTTCAAGAACACCCATCCGGGGTGCTTCGGCGTGCCCGAAGTTAGCCGCAGCACTGTCCGCATGCAGTTGTCGCACTATATGAGCGGCATCGGCGAGCCACAGAGTCTCTGCGCGAGCGCCGAGCCCGGCGACCGGCTGGCCGAATCCATGCCGGCAAACCGTCGACGACGTCGACAGGACGAACCCGTACCTGCATGCGGTGATGGGACTTTGTCGGGGCTGCGCGAGGTGCTCGCAGACCATTCCATCGCTTAGTGCAGCCATCAGCGGCCGGAAAAGCTAAATCCGGCAGCCCGCAACGAAGGGCCACAGATCTGTAACTTTCCGGCCCGCCGACGCAGGAGGGGGGAGGGCAATCTCGTGCGTGTGGCGGCCTTCCGGCGTGATCCCGCCGGCTACTTTCGCCGGAATCGTGGGCGGCGGCAGGGCGAGGGGGAGACGGGAGGTGGTAGGTGGGGAAAAGCGCGGGCTGAAATGTCCTCCCAACCAAACGCTCCCGCTATATGCAGGGCATCGACGGGCCGGGGGGCGAGGGGGGAGAACCCGCGTATTCGCTAGTTGGGGGCAAGATTTTGTCGCGCCCCTCGAAACTTTTTACGGGTCAGTCGCATTTGTGGGATCTGTTCGGGCGGGATTTTTCACACCAACCCATATTTTGATGATTATTTTGCGGGTCGGGACTTTTCAGGGGGTTGGCTAGAGATGCTCTTACATTTGAGTATACTTGTACTGCCCTCTCTGTTGAACGGATGCATATGGATCTCACCAGTGACGGCCTATCCTCCTTTTCTAAAAAGAAGTGACAGCCAGCCTTCCGAACACAAATTTATTGGAAACTTGAAGTCCCATCGGAAATTAAGATAGGAGAGTGATCCTGACTAAGAACAATCTGGAAGGACGTAGATGACATGGTTGCACAAAATGTTGTTTTTTTGGCAATCAATGAATCGATTCAGCACTTGTTCCTAGAGAGTGGCCGCTCGCCAAGCTTTAATTTTGTGGCATATTGTCCATGTAACTTTTAATTTGCCATCACCTACGAGTAGTACATATATGTTAAGAAAATTTTGGCAGCAAGGCAGAGGTCGGGGAAGTGAAATTCTTCCCCATTTTTTAAAGAGGCGCGTGAGAGGGCGTGATGGGCTCCGGGCGCCATGGGCGGCCGCCGGATGCATCGCCGAATTCGCCACGCTCCGCTCCGCCATCGACGCCGATGGCCTCGTCTCTGTTGCCCGATCTCTTTCAATCGGATCTGATCAAGGACACTTGTGAGGCGGATGCGCGGGAGGCGGAGGGTTTGCGCTGGGCCGTGTGTTTCCGTGAGGGCCATGGGGAATGGATCAGCATCCGTCTGCACCATTCTCCGGCATCTCGTTGGACGGCGTTGCTGGATTTGGACAATGACGTCCGCGCCGGCGACTATATTGACATTGACGGACAGATGAAGGTAGGAACTCTTTTGCGTATTGATATTTTCGATGTAGTTGTGGATCTTCGTATGCAGATGGTTTCGGAAGAGGTTCATTCGATCGAGCTAGTTGACTCGTCCTCGGAGTCTAGCGGAGGGAAACTAGATCGGCGGGTTGGAGGCCGTTTCTGGGTTCTTGAGGACGAGGACGACGAGGAGGATGGCGCCGACAGGAAGTGCGCCAGCGAATCGCCGGAGTTCTCGCTGACTATTGAGACCGTTGGTCCTAGTAGCCAGGCGGCGCGACAAGGGCCGACGCCTGATGTCAAAAGCTAGTTAGATCGCCGGTTAGTTCGCCGGAGTACGGCGGCGACGACGATCAAGCCTTGGAGGGGCCCCCTGCCTAAGGTATGCCTCCCGACCCTCACACTCTTTGATTTGATTCACCCCGAGCCCTGGATTACGGTTAAGAAAAGGAAGAACAAGCGTCGGAATGTGGCCGGACCGGCGCCGGTGTTGGCAGCGGCGACCACGCCGGCGATCCCGGGGGGATCAGGGCGGCTCAGGAGGCGCATTTGAACTCTTTATTGGGCCAAGATGGGCCGATTCTGCAAGAGATTTTTCCGCAGCCTGTTGGGCCAGAGATAGCTGGGTATGAGGCCCAGGCTATTCCGGTACCCACAGCCCTTGCGTGCGCAGACACATGCAGCGATCAAGAGGATCGATCTACGTCTGTCTCGCTACTTCTGCCTAGGGTTCGCAGGTGTGGGAGGCCGGGGTTTCGTGTGTGCGGCTCTAGACGTGCGCGGCGGATTGCTCCGCTCACTGCAATGGCAGGTCGCGGGGCGGGGGGTCCTACGGGGAAGAACCCACCTCTGGGAGTGGTTGCGAACGGGCGCGGCGGGACTGCTGCGCCGCCGCCTACAGTTTCTGGGCGGGGCGCCGCGGGCACTTTGGTGGTGGTCGGGGCGCCGCAGGGCACGTTGGGCCGCGGTGGTGGCCACCACAGCGTCCGACCTTCGGTGCCGGCTGTGGGTCGTGGCGGCCCGCCTGTTCCCAGGCTGCCGGCGCCAGTAGAAACTCAGGACGGGGTCCTGGCTACGCCTGCTGCAGCGGGGCGGGGCCGAGCGCAAGGTCCGAGGCTGCCTCAGCCTAGACCGGCTGTAGGCGCTGCGCCACCGCCTCATCTAGTTACGCGGCCGCCGCAGAAGCGGCCTGGTCCGGTGCATGCACAGACTCCACCGCCACAGTTTGGAGCTGGAGGAGCGGGAGTGCCCCGTGGACCAGCCAACGGTGGAGCTAACGGACCGCCGCGGGGTCAATGGGGAGACGACGATCATGATGTTTATGGTGAAGGTCTCCACCGAGGTTCGTCGTCCACAGGTGGTGGACGTGGTCATGCTTGGCAAAGCGATGGCACAGCTGACAGACCTTTTTATGGTCCCCCGGGTGGCCTTGTTGAAGGGGCATCAGGCCCTAACCATCGGCAGCATGGTGGCTACCGTGGTCATCGTGGTCGAGGTGGCCGAGGTGGCCGGTACCGGCAACGTCATCCTCCTCCGCCTGTCGTCATTGAGCAGACGGACGCCACGGAGGCGCCCGATCCTGGTCAGACGCCGGATTTGTCAAATCACGCTATGGAGGTGGTCACAGAGCTGGCAACGGCTGTCGGCATAGCGTCGGGGTTGGTTGATAATGCAGACAAGGCAGAGTCTGATAGAGCATCCAAGTGGGCACGCAAGAAGGAGAAGATGCTATGCTATTGTTGTGGTGAGAATGGCCACTTTATTGCAGATTGCGTAACTGAGCTTTGTGATACATGCAGCAAGCCGGCACATGGTACGGGGGAGTGTCCTATCGTGCGTGATCGGATGCCCACTATTTCTATATATGGTGTGTATTGTGCTGAGCTGATGTTCTTTGAGTCCCCTAGTGCACGAGAGATCCCAGAGGAGACTCCATGCATGACTACTAGAATTGTGAAAGTGACCAAATGTGATGTATCCGAGTCTCAGATTGTGCAGAGGCTTATGGAGTTAGTTCCAGGTGACTACCAGTGGGACCTTGTCAGTCTTGAGGGCAATATGTATAGGGTTGACTTCCCCTCTGTTCAAGATTTGCAGAGACTTTTGAGTTTCGGGCTGTGCCGTGTGCCTGGCACAGAGTGTATTCTGGAGTTGCACGAGTGGAAGAAGGTTGAGCCAAAGGGCAAGCCTCTTACTCGAGTATGGTTACGTTTCTCTGGAGCTCCCTCGAAGCCGATGCAGGACGCTAAGGTCGTTGCTAGCTTGGGAATTTTGGTAGGGAAGACTGAGCGAGTGGATATGGCCTTTACCCGAGCTCACGGGGTGGCTCGTCTGTTGGTGAGTGTTCGGGATATTGAGTTTGTGTCTGATGTGGTTATGTGGACATATCGGGGCGAAATGTTCCCACTTGAGATTGAGTTTGAGGATTCCGAGCTTTTCGCTGACGCCATCAATGGGACTGATACAGACATGCACGAGGGAGATGATAGTTCTGCGGCCAAGGAGGCGCCCGGGGCTGATGTGGGACGTGAGATGTCCAACAGTTCGAGACCCGCTGCTCAGACAACCGTGGACGAGACAGCATCCTCCCCTGCAGTGCTGATGAACACGGTGAGATTTGGGTCATTTGAGCCAGCTTCTGCACCTCCCAGACTCTGGAGTGACCGGGTGGAGGACGATGATGAGCTAGGGTATATGCTCCCTCCGTTGGTTTCTGCCGCTGCTGAGGATCCGGTGCTCGCGGTAGCGGAGGTGGCTTGCTCTCTGGTGTCCTCGGCCGATGGAGGGGGGGAAGGAGTCTGGGCAGGTGGCCTCTCTTTCTCCCACTCTGACCGTGGACTCTCCGACGATGGTGGTTGAGCCTAGGGGAGGGGGCTATAGTCAGGTGGCTGCGGCTCCCTCCTCTCCTCAGGTGGCCTTTGTGGCCGCACAGACCGGGGCGCCTGTGACGCCTCCCAGCCAGAGGGTCGGGACGGGTGGGGAGTTCGGGCAGGAGGCCCACAAACTCCTCTCCCCCGGCGCGCTTGAGCCCCATGGCGTCGGTTCCAGGCGGATATCGGCGGGGCATACGGGCTGGGCAGGAGGCCTTGATGTCTGTAGGCCCTCTCGGGAGGAAGTGATCGCGTTCGGAGGGATTTCGGATCCAGTATATAAGGGGTGGCGGATGAGTCGCTGGCTCCAGGATTTTCCGAAGGTTGACGACATGCAGCACGGGTGCGCCATGCGGGCGGCCAAGCTTCGTGACATTGAGGTCACCACTGGTATGTCGGTCAATACCGCTAATTCAATTTTGCATTTTTCAGATGATGAGATTATTAATAATGCAAATCAATTGGGTGTTTCACTAGGTAGTAATGATAGTGAAATTTCTAATTATGTAAATGATTTGCTGGATCTAGAAGCGGAGCGTGCTTTAGAAATGATTCGAAACTTAGCAGCGGTAAAACCCATGAATGACTCCGATATTGATGCATTGGGGGTCAGGGTACTGGATAACTTCTGTGCGGACCTTGCGCCATCCTTTCCTGAGTCTGAGGAAGAGGATGACACTATAGAGGGTGAAGTAGCTAGATCCACAGAGCCCGGTTGTGAGGATCGGGTGGAGGATCAAAACAAAACTAAACGCAAGTGGAAGCGGAAGATTTACCCGGCTTCGGCGGTGCGCAAGAGTGCTAGGATCCGTACCTCTAAAAAATTCATGACGAAATATGAAAGGAATCTTTTGGAATAGCAGAGGTCTGAAAGACTTGGCTAAACATAGGTTTCTTGCAGACGCTTCTATCGAGCATAAATTGGATTTTATTGCTCTTTCGAAAACTGGTAGAGATAATTTTGCGCCCCAGTTTCTCAATACTTTATCAGGCAGTGTCAATTTTGATTGGCTCTGCCTGCCTCCGCGAGGAAGATCGGGTGGGATCTTACTTGGAGTGCGATGCGATACGCTGGAAGTCTGAAGTGTAGTGATGGGTGACTTCACGGTTAAGTTCCGTGTTAGATCCAAAGCTGATGGGTTTAACTGGGCTCTGGTGGCGATTTTTGGTGCCGCACAGCCCGAACTTAAACCAAAGTTTTTGGCGGATCTTGTCCGAATTTGCGGCTCTGAGCAGCTCCCAATTTTATTTGGGGGTGACTTCAATATCATTAGAAAGAGAGAGGAAAAGAATAATGACAATTTTGACGACAGATGGTCGTTTATGTTTAATACCATTATTGAAAGCTTGGATCTGAGAGAGATAGAGCTTTCCGGTAGAAAATTTACTTGGGCTAATGCGTTGTCAAACCCAACGTATGAGAAGCTAGATCGAGTCCTAGCGAGCGTCGAGTGGGAACAGAAATTCCCTTTGGTAATGGTCCAGGCTCTCTCTCATGGTATTTCTGATCACACGCCTTTATTCGTGGACTCGGGGGAGCCAAACCACGTAGGAAACAAAAATTCCTTTTCATTCGAGCTGGCATGGTTTGAACGTGAAGGCTTCTTGGATCTAATAGCCAAGGAATGGGCTAAGGATGCAGGAGGTAGGACTTCTGTTGAACGTTGGCAGAACAAGATCAGGCATTTGAGAAGTTTCTTACGAGGGTGGGCTAAGCATCTTAGTGGGATTTATAAAGTTGAAAAGGAAAGGCTCCTTTCACTTATTCAGTCCTTAGATTTAAAAGTCGAGTCCACGATTTTGCAAGCCACGGAGCTTCATGTTAAACTTGAAGCGGAGATGAGGCTGAAAGAGCTTCTCCGTGAAGAGGAATTAAAGTGGGCTAAAGTCCGCAAAGTTGTCCAGGGAGGCGCAAACACTCAATTCTTTCACTAGATCGCTAATGGCAAGCGCAGAAAGAAGAGAATCTTTCAGCTTGAACAAGATGAGGGAACCATTTTAGGACAGGATAACCTCAAGTTATACATAACCGAGTACTATAAGCAGTTGTTTGGCCCTCCGGAGGATAATTGTGTGTCCCTGGATGAGTCCAGGATTGAGGATGTGCCTCAACTCACTGCTGATGATAATGATATTCTGCTTGCCCCGTTCTCGGAGAAAGAGGTGTTTGAAGCTATTGCGCAGATGAAAAACAATAAGGCTCCAGGGCCGGATGGTTTTTCGCCGAAGTTTTATAAAAAGTGTTGGCATATTATCAAGGGGAATTTGCTACCAATGTTCCATGATCTATTCTCTGGACAACTTCAGTTATTTCACTTAAATTTTGGAACAATAACATTGCTTCCTAAGAAAACGGAGGCCGTGAGAATTGAGCAGTTCAGGCCGATTTGCCTTCTCAATGTTAGTTTCAAAATTTCCACCAATGTTTGGACTAACAGGCTCACACAGATTGCGCACTCTATGGTGCAGCAGTCCCAAACTGCTTTCATGCCGGGCAGAAACATCCTAGAAGGGGTGGTGGTCCTTCATGAAACGCTCCACGAAATCCACTCAAAAAAATTACTCCCTCCTTCCATATATATAGGGCCTAATGCGTTTTTTAAGACCGCCTTTGACTATTGACAAGATTAATAGTACATGACATGCACAATATGAAAATTATATCATTGAAAGCTCCTTTCACACACGAATTTAACGGTGTGCTTTATGTAAGTTGCATGTCATATATTATTGCTCTAATATTTGGTCAAAGTTAGCCTCGAAAAACGCATTAGGCCCTATATAGATGGAAGGAGGGAGTAGAAGGAGTTGTTTTTAAGGTGGATTTCGAGAAAGCGTACGATAAAGTCAAATGGCCATTCCTTCAATAGGCCTTGCGTATGAAAGGTTTTGATGAAGCCTGGAGACGTCAGGTAGAATCATTCACGCAAAAACGGAGTGTTGGAATTAAAGTGAATGACGACATAGGTCATTATTTCCAGACACATAAGGGCCTGAGACAAGGGGATCCAATGTTTCCTATCTTGTTCAACATTGTAGTTGATATGTTGGCAATTATGATAGGAAGGGCTAAGGAGGCTGGTCAAGCGGGTGGCCTAGTACCTCATCTAGTTGATGGAGGTGTGTCTATCCTTCAGTACGCCGATGACACGATCATCTTTATGGAGCATGACTTGGCCAAAGCGAGAAACATGAAGCTGGTGTTATGCTTATTTGAACAATTGTCTGGGTTAAAGATTAACTTTCATAAAAGAGAATTGTTCTGCTTTGGTAGAGCCAATGATGAACAAGAGGCATATAGGCAATTGTTTGGGTGCGAATTGGGGACTTTACTGTCGGTGTCAAATCCGGCGGATCTCAGGTAGGGGGTCCCGAACTATGCGTCTAAGGCGGATGGTAATAGGAGGCAGGGGACATGGTGTTTTACCCAGGTTCGGGCCCTCTTGATGGAGGTAAAACCCTACGTCCTGCTTGATTTATTCTTGATGATATGGGTATTACAAGAGTTGATCTACCACGAGATCGGAGAGGCTAAACCCTAGAAGCTAGCCTATGGTATGATTGTATGTCGTCCTACGGACTAAAACCCTCCGGTTTATATAGACACCGGAGAGGGTTAGGGTTACACAAGGTCGGTTACAAAGGAGGAGATATCCATATCCGTACTGCCTAGCTTGTCTTCCACGCCAAGTAGAGTCCTATCCGGACACGGGACGAAGTCTTCAATCTTGTATCTTCATAGTCCAACAGTCCGGCCAAAGGATATAGTCCGGCTGTCCGGAGACCCCCTAATCCAGGACTCCCTCAGTAGCCCCTGAACCAGGCTTCAATGACGATGAGTCCGGCACGCAGTGTTGTCTTCGGCATTGCAAGGCGGGTTCCTCCTCTGAACACATCACAGAAGAGTTTGAATACCAGGATAGTGTCCGGCCCTGCAAAATAAATTCCACATACCACCGTAGAGAGAATAATATTTCCACAAATCTTAATCTGCTGACACGCTTTGGCAACATGACATCAGGCCATGGCTCGATGATTATTCAAACCGTTTTTCTTCAACCAGCTCCACACATAACGCGAGGCGGTTTCTTGACACGTCTTGTCAAAGCAAAGATCGTGTTCCCTAATTACGAGATTCTCATCAATATGGTCGTGGGTAACCCAACCGTGCCTAGGACTCCTAGATTTCAGGCAAGTCCCAAACGGCCACTAGGAGGACGCTTGATATTCACCCTCTTTATAAAGGGACAAAGCTTTTCCCTCCCGTGCTCAATTGAATCCTTCCCCCACCTCGAGTTCTAACACCCAAAGCCCAGGTCAGGCGCTTCGGACCTTCAATCATGTCTGGATCTAGCCTTCAAGGCCGGTGGATGCCCTCCTCCGTTACAGAAGAGGATATCAAGAAGTTGAGGGAGGCCAGATACCTGACCATCGAGGTTTCGCATCGGCTGCCTGCCCGAGGGCAGGTCGTCCCTACTCCCGAACCCAACGAGAATGTTGTGTTCATCTCCCACTTCCTCCGAGGTCTAGGCCTCACTCTGGATCCCTTTGTTAGGGGTTTGATGTTCTATTACGGGCTAGATTTCCACGATCTAGCCCCGGACTCCTTTCTCCACATCTTGGCATTTTATTGTCGTATGTGAGGCATTCCTCCGCATTACCCCTCACTTCGGCCTGTGGTTCAAGACCTTTGACGTGAAGCCAAAGATGGTCGAGGGGCAGCATGTAGCGTGCGGAGGCGCATTAATAAGCAAGATCGTTGGAGCTCCATGGCCAAAGGGTTCCTTTCCAGAGGTGTCCGGATTATGGCAACGGGAGTGGTTTTACATCACAGCTCCCAGAAGTGCCAAGTGGGTGGCTGCCCCTGCTTTCCGCTCGGGCCCTCCACCACAACTGATGTCATGGATTAGCAGAGGGCTGAGCTGGGGTCCAGCCAAGGATGTGCCTATACTGCAGAGCCGCATTCAAGATCTCTTCGAAGGAGATTTCAGTCTGGTTACGGTGGTGCAAGTCATGCTGGTTCGTCGAGTCCAGCCTTGCAAACGCCGGCCCCTCCGCATGTGGGCGTTCAACCCAGAAGGACCGCACATTATTCAGAATTTCCTCGGATTGACGCACGAGGAGATGTATCAATCATTCTTCGGACCCCAAATAGAGTGTCCGGATACTACCGAGGACGTGGGCCTGAGTAGCAACCGCACCGCCGACCAAGTAAGTAATCCTCTAGCCGAACACACCGTCTTTCATTTATCATGACGTCATTCTGAGAAATCGCTCTTTGACCAGGACTGGCTAACAAAGGCGAAGATGATTCGGTGTTCGGCCCCCCTTCCTGAGGGTTTGGACAATCCGGTACTGGAAAAGATGCTCGAGCTAGCACCTTGCCCGGAGCCCTCAAAGGAAGATAAAGGGGGAATAATGAGGGCGAAAGCGGGCCCCCATCGCTACCAATTCCAACCGAGGGAATGAGCGCCTCCGTGAAGGAGGATAACCAAGGGGAAGAATCTGACCTTCTCTCGCTTCGGGGAAGGAAGAGGACTGCCTCTGAAGATCCGGAAACCAAGGCTTCCAAACGGGAGAAGAAGTCTCCAGCAGAGGGTCTTGCCTCGGAGGGTGCTTTTGCCGCACAAAGTCCGCGCGGGGATCAGCCCTCTAACGAGCCATAAGTGATCAAAAAATACTTAATAGTAAAGATATTCTACCTTACTTCCGAGGAAAATGACCGAAGCGTTTATCTTGCAGTTCGGATCTTAGCCCTTCTCAACAGAGCTCGTCTTCCGGGGATCTTCTTCCGAAGATGATGGAGAGCGAAATGCCTCCCCCGGACTCCCCCGCTCAAGAAGCGGGCGACCTTGAAGTGTTGTCAAGGAGGGCCTCCCCGGGTCCGGTGAGGCCAGAAGATAATCCTATGGTCACCCGAAGTCCCCGGTATCCGGCTCTTGAAGAGGGCAAACAAAAGAGTCCGGCGCTGTCTGGTATGCGGTCAGATGCACTGAGGGATCTGCTAAAGCGAGCGACCATCTCGGAAGAACACCGTACATTGATGGGTACGGTGATTGAAAGGATTTCGTCCGCCGAAAGTGGGTTGCATGAAGCCTTTATGAGTCTACTGACGGGTTTTGAGGTATGTGAAATGATATACATTTGTGATAGTACCGCACATTTTTAGGTGTGCCCTGTGTAGATAGTAGCCCCTGAGACTCTGGTTGTCGTCGAGAATGGCGGCAAACAGAGGATCGTAGTCCCAGGTAATAACCAGACCGCCTTCATGTGCAGGTGGTTGAAGCTCCGGTGGCTAGCCGGACTTATGAGTTTGCCGAACTAAAGCGGCAACTAGATGCGGCGGATGCTGACATCGAGCTTGTTAACAAGCGGCTCGACGAGGCACAGGGTAGGTGATTTTTCTGGTGAATGTCACATATTAAGAGAAGCATGATGCCAGTATCTTTAATATGTTGTGACTGCAGATGGAGCTGCCACCGTGGAGACCCTTCGGGCGGAGCTTGCCCGAGCCAAGGAGCAAGCAAGGAGTAATAATGCGGCCGCTTTGAAGGCGGCCGAAGAGTTAAGAGCCGAGAAGGCCGCGCATAGCGAGACCAAAGAAAAAATGGCCAAGATGACTGTAAAGTTGAAAGACACTGTCGACTGCTGCCAGCTTCTTGAAGAAGAAAACCGGGTGAAGGCGATGGACCTGGAAAAGGCCACGATGGCGACCAAAGACACCTGCTCTACAATGAGAGCAAAGAAGGAGGAACTGCGTGAAGCCGGGGATATTGTGGCTGGGAAGCCCTTTATGCTGCGGAGGAATTTTGGAGATCCTCGGTATGCCCCTCTGGATCGGCTGTAGAGTTCGGCAAATGCATATCTGGACTTGGCGGCGAGCGCTGTCGATGCGGCCGAATACTTCTAAGATCAAACAGATCGTGAAGTGGACAAACTGTTCTGGTCGCAATTTAACGTTCTAGAGCGTCCACTTTCATTGACTGATCAGCTTGCCGAATGGGCCGAGCTGAATAGATTGTCCGGACTCGCCATGAGGTCTGTTGTAGATCATCTGTGACCGGAAAGGACAAAGTCGAACCGTTATTATAGCTTGGTGCAGCAGTTCCTTGATGCGGTGCCGCGCATTAATGCAATGAAGAGGTCGGCATGCATAGAAGGCTCGCGGATGGCCCTTGCCCGTGTCAATACATACTGGGCGGAGATGGATGCCACCACTGTTGCGGCGCAGGGTTCGGCCATAGGCCGAGTGGCTGTCGAGCGCTATTTTGAAGAAGTTCTTGAAGGCGCTCGTTCGATAGAGGCCCAGTGCTCAAAGAATATTATGTTTGAGTGACATGTATTCCCATTGTAAAAACAATGTTTTATTGAATTTACCAAGGCTGTATTTATATTTTTTCCCAAAAGTAATATGATGCCTCCTGTGCGGCCGTTTACATATATATGTATATAACCTGAAAGATTGCAGTCGTCGGCTTCAGCCCCCACGCATATAATGCGGGGGTGTTCGCAGAAGACGTGTTTTCACACTTAATCCAACGTCTTGGTCCTATTAAGGAGGTGATAGCGCAATGAACTAGGCAACTGCACTATAATGCTTTAACACTTTCACTTAGTCAGAGGAGTTTGAAAGTGGGGCTACTATATAGCCCCTAGTGGCTCCGCACTCGTCCGAATTCGGGGTGCGTACATGCCTGGCCAGGAAACGGCCCTTCGTTTAGGCGGAGGAATCCCGAAGATTCTGATAGGTCATCGAGTGATTGACTAGTCTCACGCTATATCATGACAGTCAGTTTTCGGCTTTCTCTACTGAGGTGCTCGTCCGGATGAACCATGGCACAATCACAGTAGTTCTCCTGGTGCCGCCTTAGCCGATAGAGCGGAACATAAGGCAGCAAAACACAGGAGCCGGGCAAACCCAACATTTGACCAAAGACATGATTCGGAGCTGATGCATATAAGGCCAAACTCGCGACGCCGAACACTCCCTAAGTTGTTCGGTCTTTATTGTGGGCCTAAACAGTGCCCTTTGTAAGAAGCCCCTGGTGTCTAGGTATGTGCATTATTCTGATGTGGCCACATGCCAAAACGCCAGCATCCTTTTCAATTGTACTGAGAATCCGAGGGATGTGTATCAACAAGAGACAGTAAAAAAGGTTGACGCAGGGTCTAAATCTAAAAAGAATCCTTGAAACGGGTCCTTGCTGCACGTCTGCGCCTGTGTCTCCGTTGTGCCGTATCCTGGACGGGTGTAGCGCGATGGTCATTTGTAAAAGAGAGTAACTTAGGTGAAAAGTTATCGTGCAAAAATGTAGGTTTAAAGAAACCATGTTCAATTCAAGATGAGTAAAAATTGCCACTTGTCTGCACGCGTTGAGTCCCTTGTATTTGTAATAGGGGTGTGGCCATCAAACCTGTATGAATTACATATAGATGCGCCGGACTCGTCTAACCGTGTCCATGGTCTTGACGACCTATCGAATGCTTTAGTTGGTGAGGCCGTTTTAGTGTGCGGCTGCCAAGGCCGCCGCACTCTCTTCGGCGCGCAGGGATCGCTCAATATTTTCATTTACTGTAATGATGCCACGTGGACCGGGCATCTTAAGAGTGAGGGAAGCGTAATGTGGTATTGCATTAAAGCGAGTGAAAGCTTCGCGTCCAAGTAGTGCTTGATAGCCACTTTGGAATGACGCAATGTGGAATGTTAAATTTTCGCTATGGAAGTTATCGGGGAAGCCGTATATAACCTCTAGTAGCAGGGAGCCCGTGCAATGAGCCCCTGGGCCTGGCGTTACTCCTTTAAAGGTAGTATTGCTGTGGCAAATTTTTGTTGGGTCTATCCCCATTTTGCGGACTGTGTCCTGATATATCAGGTTTAGACTGCTGCCACCGTCCATCAAGACTCGTGTGAAGTGGTTTCCGTCAATTATTGGATCTAATACCAAGGCAGCCCATCCTGTGCGCCGGATACTTGCCGAGTAATCCTGATGGTCGAAGGTGATCGGTTGAGACGGCCAGTGGCAGAACTCCGCGGTGATAGGCCCTTGGGCATATTTATCTGGGAGTGCCGCTTTGTTTCTCCCCTTTATCACGTGTAACACGTTTACTGTTTTGACTTCTGGTGGAAATTTCTTCTGTTCCCCAGTGCTTTGCTTGCGAGGCTCATCCTCGTCTTCGCTTGGTGTTTCTGACCCTTGTGTTCAGCGTTGAGCTTGCCGGACTGCTTGAAGACCCAGCATTCTCTGTGGGTATGATTTGCAGATTTATCGGGGGTGCTGTGGATCTGACATATTTGGTCCAGAATTTTGTTTAGGCTGGACAGTTCATCTCTGGCGCCTTTAGAGGACGGCTTTTGCTGACCTGGCCGAGAGCTTCTGAATCCGGCGTTTACCGCCGTGCTCTTTGGGATGTCTTCTTTATTCCGGCACTTATTATTTTTGTTGCGTCGTGATTTCCCGTTTCCATCTCTAACTTCGGATGTACTTGGGTTGCTGGTGCTGCATCGGGCTAGCCAGCTGTCCTTGCCTGCGCAAAAGCGGGTCATGAAGCTTGTTAATGCTGCCATTGTTCTCGGCTTTTCTTGGCCGAGGTGTCTGGCAAGCCATTCGTCTCGGACGCTGTGCTTAAAAGCTGCTAAGGCTTCGGCGTCCGGACAGTCGACTATTTGGTTCTTTTTAGTAAGAAACCTGTTCCAAAGATTTTGGGCTGACTCTCCGGGCTGTTGAGTTATATGACTCAAATCGTCCGCATCCGAAGGTCGGACATAAGTCCCTTGAAAATTTGCCTGAAAAGAATCTTCGAGCTCTTCCCAGCTTCCAATGGAGCTTTCGGGGAGGCTTTTAAGCCAGTGTCAGGCTGGCCCTTTGAGCTTGAGGGGTAAGTACTTGATGGCATGGAGATCATCTCCTCGAGCCATATAGACATGGAGGATATAGTCCTCAATCCAGACCCCAGGGTCTGTTGTTCCGTCGTATGACTCTATGTTTACGAGTTTGAATCCCTCTGGAAATTCGTGGTCCCGCACTTCGTCGGTGAAACATAGGGGGTGTGTGGCACCCCTGTATCTGGGTGTACCATGATGTTTGGATGTTTTTTGTGTTGCATCGTATGCTGGAGCGCGCTTGTGTGGTCCATAGATGGATCTGGTTGTGCCGTCCTTTTGATGCGAGCCCTCGCGTGGATCGCGTATTGGCTTATGTGCGGCGTTGTTTGCCGCTCTATGTTGGCCGTGAGGTCGACTATCCGGCCAGATGACCGTTTTAATTTTTGGTTGCGGGGGATCTAAGGCCTCATCGAATTCAGGTAGCAACTTCCGCTTCGGGTAGCTCTTGGTGTGACGATTACCGCCGTACTTCACTGGTGTGTTGAGTACTTTACTCCATCCGATTCTGAGTGTGTCTTGCGCAGCCTTGAGCCTTTGCTTCTGCTTTTTTAGACTCCCCGCGGTGGCAACAAGCCTTTGATGGGCATTCTGTTGCTCCGGGTGTCTGTCCGGTGTGATGTCGTCCGGACTATTATCTCTGATAGAGTCGGGTTGTTCGGTTTGATTCTCCGTGTTGCCATGGTCCGGCGATGGTTCACCCTGCTCTAACACTGGGTCTATATGATCGTTGTTTCTACCGAGGCGGGATTTGGAGCGGCGCTTACGCCGCCGCTTTGACTGCTTCTCGAGGGGACAACCCTTCCTTGCGTCCTTCCATTCCTCGTCGTCGTTTTATTTTGGTGTGTTCATCATGTATACGTCATGTGATGAAGTGAGCGTCCAATGCCCTGTGGGCAGTGGTTCCTGTTCGTCTCCTGCATCGTCGTCCATATCGTCGATGTCTTTGAAGTCAAAGTCGAGCATGTCGGTTAAGTCATCGACAGTGGCTACTAAGTGGGTGGTGGGTGGGCGGCGAAGTTCTTCGTCATCCGCATCCCGATCCTGCCGGACATAGTTTGGCCAGGATCCTCCTGACAAGGAGAGAGACCTTAATGAGTTCAGTATGTCGCCGAAGGGCGAGTGCTGAAAAATATCCACGGAGGTAAACTCCGTGATTGACGCCCAATCGGATTCGATAGGAACGGGCGCAGGCGGTTCGGAGTCCATGGCTGGAGAAGGATCCGGCAGTTTAGCAACACGGCTCTCGTGAAGGGTAAGGTCGATCCTCGGCTCGATCACCGCTGAGAGTGCGGCCTCCATGGCGGGGTCTATCCCTCTGTCCTCGGATGGCGTGATAGGCTCCGAATTGAGGGTTGGAGCAGTTGTCGGTGCGATCTCCTGAACATTGTCCGATGGCAGAGCTAAATCATGCTCATCAAGAACGTGTGACGCACTCGGCAGGGGCTCGAATCCGTCGAAGATCAAGTCTCCGCGGACATCGGCCGTGTAATTTAAGTTTCCAAATCTGACCTGATGGCCAGGGGCGTGATTTTCGATCTGCTCCAGATGGCCAAGCGAGTTGGCCCGCAGTGCGAAGCCATGGAATACAAAGATTTGTCCAGGGAGGAAAGTCTCACCCTGGACTGCATCGCTACCGATGATCAAAGGAGCCATCAAGCCTAACGGTGACGACACAGAGGAACTCTCAATGAAAGCACCAATGTCGGTGTCAAAACTGGCGGATCTCAGGTAGGGGGTCCCGAACTGTGCGTCTAAGGCGGATGGTAACATGAGGCAGGGGACACGATGTTTTACCCAGGTTCGGGCCCTCTTGATGGAGGTAAAACCCTACGTCCTGCTTGATTTATTCTTGATGATATGGGTATTACAAGAGTTGATCTACCACGAGATCGGAGAGGCAAAACCCTAGAAGCTAGCCTATGGTATGATTGTATGTCGTCCTACGGACTAAAACCCTCCGGTTTATATAGACACCGGAGAGGGTTAGGGTTACACAAGGTCGGTTACAAAGGAGGAGATATCCATATCTGTACTGCCTAGCTTGCCTTCCATGCCAAGTAGAGTCCTATCCGGACACGGGACGAAGTCTTCAATCTTGTATCTTCATAGTCCAACAGTCCGGCCAAAGGATATAGTCCGGCTGTCCGGAGACCCCCTAATTCAGGACTCCCTCATTTACCTTTCACATACTTAGGTATCCCAATTCACCATGGCAAGCTGACAAACGGAGAATGGAAGTGCATCGAGGACCGATTTGAAAAGAAACTGAGTTGCTGGAAGGGCAAGCTCATGTCATACGGAGGCCGATTAATTCTGATTAACTTGGTTCTCACGAGTATGCCTATGTTTCTTTTGTCGTTCTTCGAAGTCCCAGTTGGAGTTAGAAAAAGACTGGATTTCTATCGATCACGTTTCTTCTGGCAGAGCGATGAACTCAAAAGAAAATACCATCTCGCCAAATGGGATATGATCTGTCGACCGAAAGACCAAGGGGGTCTTGGTATTGAGAATCTTGAGGTCAAGAATAGATGTCTTCTCAACAAGTGGTTGTGAAAGTTATCGGTAGAGACTGATGCCACTTGGGCGCAGATCCTTCGTAGCAAGTATCTTCATTCCAAAACTTTGTCCCAGGTGAGAGCAAGGTCGTCTGACTCGCCCTTTTGGAAAGGGCTTATGAAAGTCAAAGTAACCTTGTTTAATAGGACAAGGTTTCTTATTGGCAACGGAGCTAGCACGCGATTTTGGGAGGATACTTGGCTCGGAGAGACCCCCCTTGCCATTCAATACCCGTCGCTATATCGTATTGTTCAACGGCGTGAGGTTTTCGTTGCAACGGTACTTCAATCCACTCCACTTAATATGCAGTTCAGAAGGGCGCTAATTGGCAACCGTTGGGAAGCATGGCTCCATCTAGTAGGTAGACTGATGGAGGTTCAACTATCTCAACTGCCCGATAAATTACGTTGGAAACTTACTAGGTCTGGAGAGTTTACAGTTAAATCATTGTATGTTGATGTTATCAATTCAAGCTCGATTCCTAGTTCCAAACATGTTTGGGCTGTCAAAGTCCCGTTAAAGATCAAAGTGTTTATGTGGTTTGTCCATAAACAAGTAATTTTAATCAAGGACAATTTGACAAAGCATAATTGAACAGGACCTACTAGGTGTAGCTTCTGTGATCGGGATGAAACTATCAAACACCTTTTTCTTGACTGCCCGTTAGCCAAAGTACTCTGGAGGACAGTCCATATTGCTTTTAACATCACTCCACCGAGTTCTGTCAACATGTTATTTGGAACGTGGCTTAACGGGATAGGGCCCGAAACAGCGAGACACATTCGTGTAGGAGTTTGTGCTTTACTATGGGCAGTCTGGAACTGCAGAAATGATTTGGTTTTTAACAGAACAACAAATATTCATTTTTTACAGGTTATTTTCCGAGTCACTGCGTTGATTCGTATGTGGTCGCTACTCACTCTGGCGGAGGCCAGGGAGCGGTTGGTTACTGGATCTATCAGCTGGGAGATGGTAGCACAGGATATATTTAACCGGTTTGGATGACGGTCATGTAATAGGATAGGCAATTAGTTTACCTATCTGTCTTATGCCAGCCGGTTGTGGCTTTTTATGGCGACTGTGGTCTTCGCCTTTTTTTTCGCTCTGGGTGAGCATTCTTTTTTTCGTTTTTGTGACTTTAAGACCTTGTTAAACCTTCTTTTCCATTTAATAAGTTGGCCGTATGCATCGCTCCGATGCAGAGGCCGGGGAGTCCCTCTTTTCGAGAAAATAAATAAATCAGAAATGCATGCCCCTGGTCAAGCATACAGGATCGGCCACCCGTAGCAATTCATCATCAGAAAATTTTGGCAGCAATTCATCATCAGAAAAATTTGACAGTCCGTTTGGTAGCCCGACAGAGCTTGTGATGATCACCATCATTACCTGTTGATTTGGCCAGGCCCCGTAGTACGTTCGCTATAGCTGGCCTGCCCCGGCCCTCTCTGGCACGTGCCACATGAGAGCTATCTATGCTCATCACCTTCCTGCCTCATCGGCTGCCGCCTTTAAATTAAGTGGCCCGTGAGTATTTCTGTAAAAGCTAGCAAACTTGATCTCTAGGTACGTAGCTACGATCGATGGTTTCGACCAAAACACGTCGTTTTGGGGAATGGGTAGCATCATGAAATGATTTGCTTCATACTGCACTTCTTTCTGGGCAACTTCGATGAACCGTAGGGTCCCTATTGGATTTGTCCCTAGTGGGAAAGGGATATCTTGTATTTTGTGTAGTATCTATGTCACCATTTGACTTCTCGCATCTACGAAAAATATCTTCATCCGGGACTTAACATATATACTACTTGAACTCTCCAAGCATACAACCAAGATCTATGTCTAACTGATCCTTATAAGTACTAATTTAACTTCTTATATGCCCTGCGTAAACTTATTTTTTCTTAATTACCCCTCTTCGCCTTCTTCTTCCTTTTTTTCTTCTTCATTATGGCGCGCCCAACCGGAGTTGTCCGTCTATGATGACGGCGAGTGAGGTAGCTAGACGACGTATACGTGCACGTCCATGATGTGGACGACGAAGATGAGGATGCAGAATAAGATGGCGGAGTGGACGAGGATGGCGACGACGCTGGTAGCCATGTTGCCGAGCTCCACCACCCTGGTCCTCGCCGGCAGCTGGAACAGCAACCCCGTGCATCGCTAGCAAATACGCGCAGCATGCACAACTGTGTAGGCCGGCGGCTGTGGACGCACGCACAGAGACACACAACCTAAACCGGAGTAAAAGGAGTAATTTTTCTCCTCTGATCTAAGGGATCGGCTAGATGCGGTCAACGTCGCAAAATGAGGAGTTAAAGCTTTTTAAGGATAGGCTAGAGAAGCTCTAAATCCATATACTGCTATATTTTGTCATTTGATATTTCTTATACAAAATATGATGTTAAATATATAATCAAATTTGCTAGAACTCAGTTAGGTGAGTTTTAGTTATGTCTCGTTCACCTCAATAGCCGTTGGATGGGACATGTCAAGATTTATGTGTGTTGGTTTGTAGTGTTTTAAAGATTTTTTTTAAGGGATGATTTATTTGTAGTGTTTTTTTCTTTTGTGATACCTATAAGGGGGGTTTTTTTTTAGTCGAGTACCCGTCGGTTGTTGTGGTTGCTATCTGTTTTCGTTGGTGGGCTAGCGACCAGACTGAGCATCAATGCATGTTTTCTTTTCGGTCTTCTTTGGTTTGAAGAAATTTTGTAGGAATTTTATAAGATAGGATTTAAATAAGAAAAATTCCTTCGGAATAATTTGGTTTGTAGGATTAAAATCCTATTCCCATGAAGGAACTCTTCCTATCCTTTACATTCATAGGAAAATAAATATTAGCCTAGACTCAATGGAAACACAATCATATTATGTGAACCAAAGGACATCTCCTTTTCTATTCCTATCATAAGCTTTGAGATACATGTCATTTAATTTTCTATGACTTCCATATTCCTACGATTTTCCTATCATATGAACCGAAGGAGGCCTTCTTCTTTTTCATGTAAGTTAAGTAAAAGGGCTGAGGCTTTGCGTTGTCATGCCTTATTTTTTGTGCTCAAAAAGAAAAAAAAACAAGTTCTATTTTGTGGGACAAGATTGATTAGACAAAAATTTAATCAAATTATACATTTTCACTATTCTTTGAATAAATCAAAATTCACTAAAACTGTGCAATTGTTTTTCATTTTTACTTTATTTTTACTTTGTCACAATATTTAATTTTTTCTAGTTGTAATTATAGTTAAAAAATATTTATTTATATTTTAATTTTTGCTTGTCTCTTTGTGAAACACGGAATGTTTTAAAAAATAGTGTATAATACATATTCTGACATGTTGTTGTGTTTTTCTGCACTGGCTTTTCCATGTTTGTTTGTGCTGACGTTCCGCGGAATGAAGCATATAACACATGGGCCTTTTGTGGTAGGACGGAGCTTTGTCTTTGTAAGAGCACACGTTGTAAATTGTAATTGTAATTTTTTTTTAGTTCCATGGTTGTAGTTTAAACACTGGAGTTGTAATTTTAAAATTGGTTTTTATCATCGGGGGAGGGACCCAATATTTACATTTTTCTTCCTAAAAAATGTCACCCTACTTGGAGTTCAGTGGCGTGACGTTGGGGTTGGAGGAATATCTACTCTATTGTTCCTCGTGTATGCCGTCCTGCTGAGAAGTTTTGCATGGAAACCCCTATTCGCCGCATTATGCGACAAACTGGCTAGAATTCGCACATGTCACGAGCCGAGCGAACTCGGGATGGACCGGCCCATTTACGTGGAGAAGCATCCGGTTTTGGAAACCTTCTGGAAGGCCCCGGTCCGTTTTTACCGGTTTTGGGAACCTTCCGGAAGGTAACAAACCAATTTTTTATTCTGGTTTTTAATTTCGTTTTCTTATTTTCTTTTTTGTCATGTTTTTCCTTTTAAAATAAAGTTCATGGATTCAAATTTTATTTTTCAAAAAATATATACATTTCCAAAAACTGTCATAAAAAATCAAATTTCGTTCATAAAATTCAAAAACTGTTCAGGTTTTGGGAAAATGTTTGAGTATTTCATGTAAGGTTCCCGTTTTTCAAATGTGTTCATAAATTCAATAAATCATTGGTACTTAGAAAAAATGTTCTTATTTGTCAAAAAATGTTTTGTATTTTAAAAAATGCTCCTGTTTACAAATTTGTTCATAGACTTGAAAATTGTTCATGTTTTCCAAAAATATTTGTGTTTTTCAAAATTTTCTTTTTTAAAAAATCATCTATTTTAAAAGTATTTGAGTTTCCAAAAGATGTTCATTTTTTTAAAAAATCATAATTTTAAAAAATGTTTCTGTTTTAAAAAATCAATAGATTCAACGATTGTTCGCATTTTCAAAAAATGTATGAATTCATATTTTAAAGTTGTTCATAAATACAAAAGGTGTTTAAGTTTTTAAAAAATGTTTGAGATGTGCTACGCGTCAGTGGACGAATCTTTTTAAAAGATCTGCGGGTTGTGAGCCATCAGATCAGGGTAACCTTGTAGGTCAACGTTGTCCTCATTTTTGCAACAGAGGTCGTGTTGCAAGTTCCATTTCGCAACACAAGTCTTGTTGCAAAAATATTTGCAACAAAGGTTGTGCTGCATTTTTTTCGCAACATAGGTCTTGTTGCATCTTTTTTTTTGTGACAGAGGTCATGTAATTTTTTCCGTCTCCCTATTTTGCAACATAAGTGTTGTTACGGAAGAAACTTTTGCAACACAGATGAAGTTGCGGGAAAAAAATACAATTAAGATGTAGTTAGAATCAGTCAGCATGGCACATGGGACACACGTCACGCATTGGAGGCGGCGGGCGCCCCGTGCCTGATCAGTCAAAAAATGTTCGCATTTTCAAAAAATGTTTTCACTTATTAAAAAGTTCAACATTTTATTCGTGTTGTTTAGAAAAAGTTTTTATTTTGCAAAAATATTCGCCTTTAAAAAAGTTATTCCTTTTTCTCAAGAAATGTCCAAAATTTCAACAGTTTTCCGATCTGCAGGTAATTTAGTTCTTGAAGTTTCGCGTTGCGTATTCGTGACTCACAGTCATTAGGCCAACTGGTTATCTCTACCCGCACACAATCAACTCGTTTGGAGTTCGATTCCTGTTTGATGAACGCATTTTTTTGGATTTTACATCGCGCAAGTAAAATGTCGGGGTGGCCACATCGCTCGCCCACGGGCCGGCCCAGTCCTGGTTTCTGCGTGTGCGTCAGCGCCCTATTTGCCACAAAATGCGACATATATATGTGTGTGTGTGTGTGTGTGTGTGTGTGTGTGTGTGTGTGTGTGATTTTCTCCTATTTTTGCCGCAGAATGCGTGTGCGTCAGTTTTGCTTCCGCGAGAGGCATAATTGTGATTTCGTGAGACGCACGGCCGTGCCCCTTTTGGAAAGGGAAGAAACTGTGCTCCCGGTTTGGTTTTTCGTTCGATTTTTTTTCGGCCGGTCTTTTCATGAAAAAGTTCGTCAAAACCTATCAACATGGGATCTAGTTTTGACGTGAGGAATCCAACTATGAAACGGTTCGAGATTTGAACGCACGGTTAAAAAGATAAAACATTTTGAATAAAAGAATGTACGGAAAAAGAGAAAACTCACATGTTGTGACAAGTGGCGCACATACAACACGCCACTTGTCACAAACCTCGGGAGATGGGAGTGATTTGTGCAAGAAGTACTGCTTAATTAGTGATATTGCGATATTTCTGCTTGTTGTTCAGGCCATCAATGCTGCTTCTAGGGCCCTAACCAAGGGGCGTCCCTATTTCTCAAATTCAGCGAGTCCGCTGAAAGGGCGACCAGGATGGGCCGGCCAACGCAGGCGGCAGGCGACCAGGATGATTTTTTTGCTGTTTTTCTTCCTTTTTTATATATACACTAAAATACACTAAAAAAATATTTGAAAAAATATTGAATACGTATTTTAAAAATATTGAACAAGTATTTGAAAATATTAATCAAGCATACGGAAAATGTTGATGTTAATTAAAAATTTGTTGATCATGTATTAAAAATGATGAATTTTTTATCATCTATATAAAAATGTTAGTCAAGCATTTAAAAAATATTGAACAAGTATTTGAAAATTGTTAATCATGTATTTGGGAAATATTCAATGCGTATAGGAAAAATGTTGACCATGTATTAAAACTGATGAAAAAAATAGATCATGTATATAAAAATATTTATCAAGCATTTGGAAAAATGTTGAACATGTATTTTAAAAATGTTAATCAAGTATTTGGAAAATGTGATATGTGTATGGAAAATTTTGATCATGTATATAAAAAAATGATGAAAAATTTGATAATGTATATATAAATGTTAAACAAGCATTTAAAAAGATGTTGAACAGGTGTTTGAAAAATGTTAATCATGCATTTGGAAAATGTTAAATGTGTATAGAAAAAACTTTAACCATCTATTAAAAAATTTATATTCTTTTTATTTTAGAAATTGTTCACTGGGCATTTAAAAAAATGTTGACCATTTATCAATAAATGTTAATCTTGTATTTGAAAAATGTTAATCAGGAATCTAAAAATAATATATATATATATGTAATGTTGACCATGTATTAAAAAATATTTAATATTATTCGAAAAATGTTAGAAGTGCATTAAAAAATGTTGTTTATATATAAGAAAAGTAGAATAATAACCAAAAGAACAAAGAAAACATGAAAAATAAACAAAAGCAAAAGGAAAAAAAGAAGAATCAAAATGCAAAAAATAATGAAAAATAAAAAAAGAAGAATAAATAATAAAAAAATAAAAAATGTTTACTTTGTATCAAGTAGTCCGCGCTCCTCTGTAATTACGAATGGAGAAAGAAACAAAAAGGAAAAAACAGAGAAATGAAAAATATCGAGTCTTCTATCTCAAGTAGACGCCGCCTCCTTCGTATCGACAAACACAACAGTGACACAGTGGCTAGCACCTCATTGCGCTATGAAAGGGACCAGGGATTGATTCCCTGCACGCACCCCCATTTTCGTCCTATTTTTTCTATTCTTTCTATGTTTTAATTGGCCGCCAGATTACTCCAGACTATACCTGGCCATGGGCAGCTCGGCCCGGTCGGCCCGACCCGACCTTGTCCATGGGCCGGGCTCGGGCCTAGGTTTTGAGCCCGAAGCCCGGGCCCGGGCCCGTCGATTTCGCCATTTAAGGAAGAGGCCCGGCCCGTGGCCTGAGGCCCAACGGGCTTTTACTGTGATGGGCCGGGCTCGGGCCCGATTTTTAGACCCGACGGCCGGGCCGGGCCGGGCTCGGGCCTGGGTTTTTTGCGTCGGGCTTTGGTTGGCCCCGCCCGAAGCCCGGCCCGGCCTGAGGAATGGCCAGGTATACTCCAGACGCTTCAGCGAGAGAACCACATGTCTCGCTTAATGCGAGACATAGCACTCGCGCTAACCAAGTTACCTATATTTTATTTCTCTAACTCCATGATTCTAGATATTGTCCTTTGGATTCTAATCAACCAGGTTCCACCATCCATTCCACCTATTGTGTATCGATCAATCACCATTATTGACCACGTCGCATGGTGTATTCATTACGAGTATTCTCTTGATTAGTATCACTATCACACACGAAAGAACCATCATTAAGGGCGCCTCCAACAATTCTTACCTCATCACTGAAAAAATGGCCCATTGTAGTTTTTTATGAGGCACCCCCTTCGTAAACTAATATAAGTACCCCCTCCGTAAACTAATATAAGAGGAGGTAGGAAGTAATAAAGGAAGAGATAGAACAATGTTGTATGAACATTAACC
>NC_041390.1:571576421-571592729 GCF_002162155.2 Triticum dicoccoides | reverse complement strand
ATCTTCTCTCAACTCACATTGACGATATTGTATATTGTTGGTTAATGGCATGTACATCTTTACATAAAAACTAACAAACAAATTGTTGGAGATGCTCTAAGGCAATAAACCTTAATGCTTCACCAGAATACAATTTATCAATAAGATCTCAAAATTTGGTATGGAAGAAACAAAAACAGAGTTTGGACGAAAGTTTGTTGGTGATTCACTCTACTGGATCCTATTGCTGGCGAGTGTTGAATCTTCGCGATCGTTATAACTAGAATAGCGGCGCAAAACATTTTCCATTTACTATGGTGGATGAATCGATGTGAGAGGAAAGATAATATTGAATTTCCTTCGTACCTTGAGAAAAGGTTGTTGAGAGGGTGCACTTGAGAAATTGGAAAATAGTAAAATCGCTTACGATTGTGCCCATGTCTTTTTCTTAAATTTTTTTATTGTTTTTCCTATGGATGAAAACTTTTTCAAAGAGAGATGGTCGGGTATATGATCAACCAGGTAACTAATACCATTCACTATTTTGTTGGTGTAGTACTTAGGAAAAAATCTATTAGTCTAGTTGAATACTCAACTTTACGGATATTCTGGAATATCCATTTTTATGCCCTTTTTTGGCTTACTCTGAACACTCATACTCATAATACATTGCCTATTCAATTTCTTCCGAGGTATTTCTATCTTTTTCTGGTTGACCATATGAGTACTTGGTTCTTTGATTAGAAGGTATATTAGAGAGTGAAAAATTGTGATTATCCTCATTAAAGGTGTGGAATCAAATACACAAGCTTATTTCACAACCTTATACTAGCTAAGGATGAAACCGTTCAGTTGATTAAGTTTTTTTCATAAAAGGGGATAACCCTGACGTCTGCCTAATATGATGCACACAACCATTTCATTACACAAAAGTAAGTCCGAAGTCACTAAGTACCAAATATTTGCAAAAACATACGACCAAACCAGTCAGAAACAAGATTACACAACTCATCAGCGTAATCTGCTACTGGCACGCTAGCCAAACTATTTGACCAAACCCCGTGCGGCTGTACCCAAAGAGTATCCACACACTCCATTGATGACCACATACGCATTGACTTTGTATCTCTAAATGTGAACTTAAAAATTTGGAATACATGATATATGAAAAGCACACTCATTCCGGCAATTCCAAATTTCCCAAAGGATGACACAAACTCCCAAGTAGATTTGGCCCTTCAGATTATGGTGAATACCACCTAGCCAATTACCAAAAAAAATGGTATACTTGTTGGTGGTGATAAATTGAAAGAACGTGAATTGTGTGCCAAATCAATGTAGTGAGCAGACATGATAGTAATAAATGATGAAATGTTTCCTCATGATTACAATAACAACATTGTTTGCTACCCTGCCAATTACATTTTGCAAGACTATCTTTGGTAAGAACTACCCCCCTATGCAAGACACTCATGAAAACTTTGATTTTAGAAGCAAATTTTGTTTTCCAGATGTGCATTATGTGAAACAAAGAATTCATAAGATCTGCATACATGGACTTCATGGTAATGAGACCATTGGTAGTCAACATCCACGGGAACATATCTGGCAACTCGGTTAAATTGATCGACCTCAACATTCTAACTAAATTGGCTTTAAATTGATCGACCTCCATGGGAATCATTGGTAGTCATTTGCCGAATCAACAGTTTTTTCAGGTTTTCATTGCCCAACCCACCTTGATCCTTAGGCCTGCACAACATGACCCATTTAGCAAGCCTGTACTTTCGCTTCTGCACCGTACACAAATAGTTGAGGCCGGAGTTATCCCCTTTTTCAGAAAAGAATGAGCACAAATAGTTACACAGTCGCACCAGAGCAAGCATTTTTGTTGTTTGTAGGGATAAATAAACAAGAATATCTTGTTCGGAGTAAATGTTGGGATTGTGCGACATTGGGAAAGCATGTCTCATGATGTTGTGGAGGCCATGTAGCTAATTCGAACCTGGGAGTCCATGATCAACACATCGCTTCTTCAATACCGCTGCATTGTGCGCATGAAGCTCCCTTGTGACTCTCCTAGAGGTTGTTTGCTTTATGCTCCATAGGAGGAAGAGCTTTGAAAGGTTGGCTCAATATCTAGAGGACGCTTCTTGTTCAACGACCTACCCTTTTGACACGAACAAACGGCCGTGCTTCCTGAATGCACTATATAGCCATTACATTAGAGTGGGTCAAGTAAATTTGTATGTATTCCATATGAAAAAAATGACAGAGTATTGAGATGGCATGCCTTTTGTTAGTCGTAACTTATTTTGCTTTTCAGCTCATATATATTATGGAGATCATTATCTCTGCCTGGCATATATACTAACACCGAGTTGTCCCCGTGGAAGACATATAGTCAGCCATATCTTTCTGATGGTCACGACTGTCCTGTGCAAGGGAAAGGGCATCTAACCAGAAAATCTTCAACCTTAAAATTTGTTGTTTAGACTAGCACAAAAACAATTATGGTCTAAGTATTTTGCTGCCTAATCGTCTATTACATTGTACCAACATTGTTGGGGATGTAGTTTGAATAAATCCAGGCAACGATAACATGATTTTTTTTCTTGAACATGGGTGCCATGAAATTTGGCAGTTCCATGTCCATGCATGCTAGTTTCTTCAGAAAATTTTATACCAATCTACATATCTGACAACAATTCATATCTCATCTGAACGACAAGGATTACCCACACCCAATACTAATAAAACCTCTAGGAACCCCTAGTGAACTTTAAAAGCCTGTGATCTATGTATGGATAAAGCAATTCGGAGCCCAGGTACATGCCGCTTTGGAACCAGCAAACACAAACTTGAGAATAATTTCATGGAGATGCATGAGCAAGCAATGGTGCTTCATGAAGATCAAAGTTTCTTTCTTGATTAATTCTATCAACATTCACCATGAATACACAAAAACCTGACTTGCTAGTATGCGTGTTAATTGTCTCTGAAGCGTCTGCAGAGAACTGTAGCACACATGCAGGCATTTTGATACAGCATTGCTCATGTCATGTTTTTTCACACACTCTCTTCCATGTAAACAGTCTTTCCTCCATGAGAATTCAATGAAACCAAATGTATGAAATGTATGCAAGCCCTTGACATATCAAGCAGTCTACCTGTAATGCTACCTACCAAAATTAGATTCTAATGCAAGAATTTTTTTTTATTCTAGACCACAAGCGGCTAATTTTTTTAAACCGAGGCAAAAGCTTTGTATTTTCTATTAATAAAGATGCCATAATAATTAAAGGAAACCGGACAAAATCGAACTGCAAATGGCTATTGCGGCTGCTGTTTTATTGCTCTCCAAAAGCAGGGCTGCAATAGCCTAAGAAATACTTGGATACAACATGAGCTCACCTACTCCTCCTTCAAAGAGTACAAGGGGGAAATAGGTACTCATATCGATATATTTATTTTCACCTCTATATAACCATGGCAACCTTTAGCACCTCGATATTTGGGTAGAAAGTGATCAACGCACACACACAAATAGATAATCGCACTGGAGCAAACAAGTTTGTTATTTGTAAGGCCAAATGCAAAAAGAGGCAATTTTGAAGTAAATGTTGGGAATGAGCGGCATTAGGAAATAGTGTCTCAGGTGGATATAAATTCCCGGTGCGGCCATATTGAATCCAGGAGCCCGTGATGGACTCATCACATCTCCAGTACCGAGGGAACATCCCTGGCCAGAAGCTCCCCTGCAACATTCCTGGAGGTCCTTTGCTTGGCCTCTTTGAGGAAGATGGTAGCCTGGCTTAACGAGCCGTCAACATGATTAGCCCAGGCGCTTCATTTCAGACGTTTGGACGAGCTAAAGATGGAGCACGAAATGCAACAGAAGAATTAGCAATGTAGCCGACGCATCTGTGCAGATAGCTGCGAGCAACTAGCTACAGTGTCAGTGTGTCCTCCTCTGACTACTGCAATATTTGAGTATACTTGATGATGTCACAAAAGTGATGTACTGTACATGTAAACGCGTCTCATAGAGTGTGCCTATTATTTGAGTACACATGATGACACAATTTTTCAAATTACTGTTCATCGTGCAATGCACCCATGTTTAGAAAAATCACACTCACAAAGAAAAACATAGTGCATTTTAGCTAAATTAGTTCTAGACCGCTACTTCTCTGGGTCATCTACATTCTCTGTCTCACATTAACATGAAACTTATTTCCTTTCGTGTGTGCCATCGACTGACATCAGAATTTAAATTTGCGAAGAGTCGCCTCTTGCACCGCCACCTGCTTCCTTTCAAACGGTCTACACGCCGTGTGGCGACTCCATTATAAATGACTAAACTTAACGAGCAAGTTTCCTCTGTCTTCGGCCCATTTGTTTCGGTCATAGCCGCGTCATACTAACCTATGAGACTCGACTACATAGGTGCCACACAACTGCTTGCCCCTCGGCTGACCTTATTTGACGCTTCAGGCGCCCGTTACTAGTGTTTTCGCAAACGGGCGCGTGAAGCACCTCTGCACTGGACCGGCCCATCTAAAGTTTTTTTCTATGTCTTAATTGACAATGCACTATTTGCGAATCGTATCGAACCCAGCGACCTCCCTCCAAAAGGTAAGTTGGTGCAACCACCACCCAACAAGCCGAATCTAGTAACATTTAACTTTTCTCCTCTTTTATTTGTTCCTTTTTCTTTTTTCCTTTTTCTCGTTTTCTGTTTTTCTTCTTCTGGTTCGATGAATTTCTTGCAAATATGTGAACGTTTTCTTCAAATCGATGAACTTTTTAATTTTGCTGAACTTTCTTCCAAATCGGTGAACATTTTTTTCAAAATCAATGAACTTTTTTTAATTTTGATAAACTTTTTTTCAAATTTGATGATTTTTTTCCATATTTGATGAACTTTTTATCAAACTCAATGAACTTTTTTCAAATTCAATGAACTTTTATTAAACTCGGTGAACTTTTTTCAAATTTTATAAATTTTATTTTTTCAAAAAATTGTGAACTTTTTTCAAATCTGTAAAGTTTTTTTTCCAAAACCGATGATTTTTTTAAAATTTATTAACTTTTAGCAAAATGGATGGGTTTTTTTCGAAATCGACGAACTTTTTCTATTTTCCACGAACCTTTTCTAATTTCTGAACTTTTTTCAGAATTCATGATTTTTTGTGATTTTTTTCAAATAATTAATTTAGGTATATGATATATCTCTAGAAGAAGGGTCAAATAGATCTCATTTTTGACAGTTGACAAGCTTGGCAGCTCGATCTGGTGGTTGTCCCGTCCGATTACTCTTCGATCGATGAAGAGAGTCCCTGACATCGCCCTTACATCGTCATTAGAGCATCTACAGTCGGACCTCTCAAACCCGTCTTAGCCTGGGCGGGCCGCCCGATCATTGTTCGGTCATGATTTTTTTTCTCAAACGGGCCCCTCAAATGGCCAAGCTGACCGGCACCCACATATCCAGCCCAAATATGGAGCGGATATGGGGGCGCCCGGGCACGCCCGCCAAGTCGGACTGGCGAAGGGGTCCCAGCCGAAAACACCCTCAAACCCGGCGGTCTGAAGCTCGTCTCCTTCGTCAGACCGGTGGCGCCGCGTGTCGCAGCTCCGGCTGGCCGCGTAGTGCATTGCCCGACTATTTAAGTTGACCGGTGGCACCGAAACCTTATCATCCATCCAGTTCCTCCTCCTGTCCGCCGCCGCCACTTTTCACTCCACCCGTCCGACTAGTAGCCATGCCCCCACATCGCCGGGTGAGGAGTGAGCCCTTTCTGACACCGGAGCACCGGCTCGAGCTCCTTGAGCAGATCCGGGATAGGCGCGAAGCCCAGAACGCCGCGGGGCTACCTCCGATGCAGTGGATCCGGAGGAGTTGGAGGAGGAGGAGGACGACAACGACGATGACGACGAGGAGGAGGGGGATGAGCTGGAGGTGGAGGATGTGGGGGACGCTGGCAACGGGGATCTGCAGGCGGAGCAGCAAGCCATCCTCGATTTCCTCTGGTCGAAGTCGGCTGCGGAGCAAGACGCCGTCGCCGGCAGGAGATGGAGGCGTAAGAGGCCGCGGAGGAGGCGGAGTTGTTCGCCTACATGGATGAGGTTGAGCAGGAGGAGGATGAGCTGAAGCCCTCCTACCCACCCGTCCAGCCGGCGCCTGGCACCGTCGTCGTGAACATCTCCGACGACGAAGAGTAGCTAGGGTAGTACGTAGATGTAATACATAGGATTTTTTGCATGCTTTTGTATGGATCTAGGGGATGAAATATGAGAAAATTGGATGCAAATGAGCTAATTTGAGACGTGCTCGGTCAATGTCTGCTGACGTGTCTGGGCGCATCCGCGAGAGTTTGAGGGGCCGGATTTGTAAGTCCGGCTGTAGATGCTCTTAATACGAGAGCAGCGATGGTATGGACGAGCTCGCCTGCTCCCGGTAGACGTACCAATGGGACAGCGACACATTTCAGCTTGTCTTAAATGCGAGCCTATAGAGACAGGATTGATACGTAGACAGCGCCGTCTAAGTTAACGGTGGGTGGGCGGTCCACCTTGCACATGTTCCGTTTGTACAAAACTGTTTCCGCGTGATGGGCGGAAAGCATCCGCAAACCGTGCTCACGGGTGAAAGAAACGATGTGTCTAGTAGTAGTGAAAACTTTCTTTAGCGTCCACCCTGACTGTCACACGTCTTTAATGATCGTCAATGATGCCTAATTTTGCCTAATTTTTTTTGCTTTACCACTCTTGCCAGCAGGCTCTTTTGTTCATATGACTCTTTTCGGTATGTTACTTAGATAAAATGTATCCTGTCATGTATATGCAGAGCAATGGAGATAGCAACAGAGAAAGTGATGCCAGACACCACTCACCGGTGTACTGGCATTTTAGCAAAAAAAAAACTTCCAAAACTGCTTGAAATAGGTTTCCGTCTCTTTCCGCCGTCCGTCGCCCGCGCACCGCCCGGGGCACCCACCGCCCAGCTGCACAATGCCACCACCACCTACCAGTGCAATTTTGGCGCCCAACTGCGCCACCAGCAACTGCGCCGCCGCCGACCTCTCATCCCCGTGGATCAAGCTAGTCGCCGCGCTGGCGGAATCGTTCCTTCCCCGCCCTCGCCTCTGCTGTTGTGGCGACTCTAATCATTGCTCCTTCCTCGCCCCGTGTAAGGTCACATTTATCCCTTAGGTGTTTTGGTGATTGATGACAATGCTTTTGCGGACTAATCGTGTGTCTTGAGTTTCTCAGATACTTCATCACTAGGCACGCGATGATTCAGTGCCCCTCGGAGACTATTGAAGTCGGCGTTGTTCTACGTTTCTCTTTGGTGGATTTGAGTCGTAGGAGAGCCGTACTATAAGTGGGGGTCCGCGTCGGAAAGGTTTGGGTGGAATCAACACGTACACTTGTCCTACCTTTCCTTGCACTCTGGAGCTTCTCTTCGTTATCTTGGTTGTGCTAAAATCTGACGACTACTGATGTACTTGCGTAGTACCGCAAGTACCAGCGGTAGTACCGCTGTGGTTCACGGTAGTACCGCTCATCTTGAGCGGTACTACCGCGACTCCCAGGCCTAGTGCCGCTTCGGTACGGTAGTAGGGGCGGATGTAATTTTTTACATCCGCGCCACCCACGGTAGTACCGCTCGTCCAGCACGGTAGTACCGCGGTGACCCACGGTAGTACCGCTCCCCAGGAGTCGTAGTACCGTGGCCCTCCTACCTAGTACCGCAGCGTCACGGTAGTAGGCGCGGATGTAATTTTTTACATCCGCGCCCGCAACGGTAGTACCACGCCTCGCGAGCGGTAGTACCGCGTCAGATTTTTGTACCACCTCAACTTCAGCGGAAGTAGGCACGGATGTAATTTATTTCATCCACGCTCTTCGCAGGCTATGACTTCCCTGCCTTGCGGTAGTACCGCAAGGGGGAGCGGTAGTACCGCGCGAGCGGTAGTACTGCACCCTAGTCCTGGCCTCTGCTGCTGTCGCGGAAGTACCGTGGTCCGCCACGGTAGTACCGCGCGGCCTCGCAGTAGTACCGCGCCCCTGGAGCGGTAGTACCGCGTGTCGCGGGCTGAACTTGTGGATAACGGTTGGATTTTTCCCATGACTATATAAGGGGCGTCTTCTACCTCTAGTTGACCACCTCTTCCACCTCTAAGCTCCATTGTTACTCCAAGCTCCATTTTCGCTCGATCTCTCTCCCTAGCCAATCAAACTTGTTGATTTGCTCGGGATTGGGTGACAAGGGCCTGATCTACACTTCCACCACAGGATATTTGATTCCCCCCACTTATCCCTTGCGGATCTTGTTATTCTTGGGTGTTGAGCACCCTAGACGGTTGAGGTCACCTCGAAGCCATACTCCATTGTGGTGAAGCTTCGCGGTATTGTTGGGAGCCTTCAAGTGTTGTGGAGATAGCCCCAATCTTGTTTGTAAAGGTCTGGTTGCCGCCTTCAATGGCTCCAATAGTGGAATCACGGCATCTCGCATTGTGTGAGGGCGTGAGGAGATTACGGTGGCCCTAATGGCTTCTTGGGGAGCATTGTGCCTCCACACCGCTCTAACGGAGACGTACTTCCCTTTAAAAGGAAGGAACTTTGGTAACACATCCTCGTCTCCACCGGCTCCACTCTTGGTTATCTTGTCCCTTTACTTTTGCAAGCTTACTTGTGCTATATCCATTGCTTGCTTGTGTGCTTATTGTCTTTGCATCATATAGGTTGTCCGCGTGGTTGCACATCTAGACAACCTATTTCATTGCAAAGTTTAAATTGTTAAAGAAAAGTCTAAAAATTGTTAGTTGCCTATTCACCCCCCCTCTAGTCAACCATATCGATCCTTTCACCCCGCCTCTTGTAGGTACTCCTAGATAACAATCAATCAGTGAGGAGTTTTGTAAACTATCAATATAGTTTTCGGATACAATCAGAGAGGAGTTTTTGGAAACAATCAATAAGTGAGGAGTTTTTGGAAACAATCAATATAGTTTTTGCAAACTTTTATTCGAGGATAGCATAGAGAAAGTGGAGGAAAAATACCACTCTCTAGCTTGACATCCCAAGCAATGACACTGTTTTCCTTGGCCCTTGCAGTATTTAACATTTGCTTTATGGGAGTAACAAAAATCAGTCAAATTGCAAGGTAACTGCAGTTTTGAACAACCCTTTAATAAACAATAATTCAAAGCTTCAGTTGTTCCTCCGAAGGTTCAAATATGGCACCAAAAAGACTTACTCTTCCATGTTAATTTACCAAAAGGACAGATGGGGTCAAATCCTCACTTGGTTAACTTGAAAGTTTAGATTATTAAGTGAACTTCCATGCAAAAAAACAAAAAAGATTATTAAGTGAACTTGGGATGAAATGATTAAATGGTCCATGAATCTGCCCATGTGAATTTACATTCAGAGTGCCATGCGAATTTACATTCTGTCAGTTTTCATGTGAATTGTGACAGTATTGAAAGCATGCAAACATGCCTTACATCTGAATTGTGACTGTACTGAAAACTGCGAAGTTTTCTTCCGGATGATCATCTACTCTTTCATCATCCTTCTTCATGAAAATTGGTGATGTCTAAATAATGAAACAAACATAATGTATCAAAGTCACTATCAGATTACTGAATTTCAACTGAAGAATGAACTGATATTTTGTCACTATCATAGTCAAAATCTTACTCATCTTCAGTCAAAACCAAATTTCAGAGTTCAAGTACAGTACAAATCTTACTGAATTAAGAAGCTCAAACAGTTAAGTACTTCAGCCATTGTTCCAGGTTTGCCGGTACTAGTTTACTCATATGGTGAATTTCTATCATTGCCCCATCCACAAATATCAGTCTTGAACCAATTATGAAACACAAATAATGCTAAAAAATACTCCAAGAAACAATGTTTATACTGACGGAGTACATAAGCACATGCAAACATGGAACGATATAGACCACAAGGTTGCAGATCAACGTTTGTACTGGTGATACCTTTGCAGCCGTGTACGCCGTCAACCTTGAAGCCTTGTGGACATTTGCAGCAGTTAGCTTGCTCATTTCCAAAATTCAGTTTTGTACCACACAGAAGCCACAAGAAAACTACCAAGCTAGAAGACATCTGAAAGGAATGATGTTATACCGAGCAGGCGGAGACAAACTTCCCGTTCTTGGTTTCCTTCCAGCAGTGTCCATTGTTGATTTAGCATCGACCAACACCAGAAGCTGCCAAACCCAATGCAGACTTGGTTTCATATTCTTACAGTAACTCATCATATGTGTAAATTTCAGAGAGCAAATTTACCGAATGCAAACTTGCAGAGCCGCCGCCGTGCCTAAATTAATATAGTCTGATTTCACTCAGAGCCCTGCACCTAAATTAATATGGTTATTTCCCTGATAAGAGGTGTGTTTGTTTGTTTCAGATAAGACAGAGCAAGTTCTACTCGACTGCAATTGCCATCCAAGACAAAGATGGGGAGTTGAATTTCCTCTGCAAAATACCATCCCTACTAATAAGCATAGACCTCTGCAACTTCCATTACCTTTGATCTGTTATTATCTCCTCAATAATCATAGGAAGTTAGGAAAAAACACACTCATAAATTGAACTGAATGAATCCATTCTGTCTGTAGAGTGTAGAGCAATCCAACCTTTGTCGACCTAAAAAACTAGCAACTACCTCCAGCCTCCAAGGACGGAGGAGGGTTCAGAGCCTACTCGGGGGATGGACAGGTCAGATGCGGGCGTCCTCCTGCTCGGCGGAGAGAGCGATTGGAAGCGGAAGCCGGTCTTAGCTTCCATCGCCGGCGGTGGACTCCGGCGAAGCCATGGCCGGTCGCAGCCGCATTCGCCCCCTGTGGACGTCCACAACATTGTACGCTAGCCCGGCTTGCTCCTGCGCAGGCACGATTTGCGCCAACGGAGGTGCTGCTGCAGCAAGCGACTCGGCGTGAGCTTGCTGCCACCTACAAAAGTCGCATCCACCACGTGCTGGCTGCCATTGGTTGTAGGGGAAAGCTACGGAATGAGACATTGAACAAATCAAGAAGAAAAAACCAACGAAAAACATCCAAAAAGTTGTACTTACGTTGTGATGGCGGCACTTGTGGAAACGCTCGATAGCGTTCTGGCCACGACGAGCTACATAGGTCACGACGTTCCTGCCGCAATCCGGGCAAGGCACGATTGTCAGGGCGACCTGCATCTGCCATCTTTACCAGCTAGGTGTCTTGGTTCGATTTGGGATCGATTGAGATGCACTGTGCGGCTAGGGTTTGCTGGTGCGAATTGGGGATCGAATGAGGAGCACACCGAAGATGGGCTGGGTTAAATGGATGAGGTGGGCCTACCGAAACCTGGCTTGGACGTCCGTCGCAAACGCCGTCTCCTTCCGTTCGGTATACACATTAAATATGCTGACAGGCTCGTCCTGAAATACCGGCGACGTCACATATCCCCAAACGAACAGACGCCTGGCGATACCGAGACCAAGCGAGCTCGTCCACGCCAACGAGTTTTCGCTCTTAATACCTACTACGACCCCTCCCCTCCCCACACCCGGACCATACGCAAGCCTCCTCGACCATCCCTCCGTAGTATACCATATCACCACCGTTCTAGGAGAGAACTAACCTACATACGTAACCCCTACTACATCTCTTCTCACATGCTTGTCGGCAACATTGCATGTACACCCCCCAAAGAGACTATTTAGGCAACTCCGAAGACTGAACCAGCCCTAGCGATGCGGCACCAGCAAGGCCTTGCGATGCATCACCAGAAGACAGGGATCGTTTGGCTCCGCCTCCTGCCGTGGCACGTGGATTGACAACAGATTTGCCGAAGATGTTTTTTTTCCGTGAAACTTCTACAATGTGAATTTCGTATCACTACAATAAATTTATATTTGTAGATGCGGCATACATGAATTTCACGAAAGTTCTATGTGAACTTCTTCAAAATAATACTTAAGTGCCATAAAAGATTATATTTGTATTTAAAGGCCACTAATGTTTTAGAAAAAAGTACATTTTTAAAGAGAAATAAAGTTGACTATTTAAAGGTCCTACTCTTAAGTGTCAGATTTAGAGTCATTGCATTCGTGCGTCGTCAAATTTAATTCCATATTTTCGTGTTGGGTCAACTTAACTCGTACCTTCTGGGTCGAGATATTGTAGTATTGACTCTAAATGGCATGGATGGAGAGTTTGAAGAGTCAAGACTGATTCCACCTTTGTGAATACACCCATAATTGTCATATTACCTTCGATACGCCAACAACTAGGATCAGATATTCCTCTTATCTCTTAGGAGGCGCCTTACAAATGCTAAAAAGATAAACACTTGTCCTCGTTAACCCATGAGTGTCGTATCTTGAGATCTCTCCTATATCTATGGTTACCTCCATTACATGAATACTTGGATGCGAAAAGAGCATGGTGCAAACATACATCTACTTAGATAGTCACATCAGAGCAAGCATTTCCTTTGTTTGAAGGGTCACATAAACAATAAAATTTCTACATTTCTGAAGTAGATGTTAAGTGGTAATGAGCGGCACCGGGAAGTAGTATCTTTGAGCGTTCGTTGAGATCCAGACAATCTTCCTTGCATATGCCAAACGTGTCATATAATCTTGATGCACTAGTAAAGTACTCGTTGTCTAACAAAAACTAGATATATGTGGGCAACCCTCCAAGATATTTGAACACACATCTTCATATAACCTCATTTTTGTTGTCTTTTCTTTCATGGCCCACATGTGTAATTGCTAGCTTAATAATTTCTGTAGGAAGCTACATATACTCGCAATCGATGATGCAAGCTCTTAAGATATGCGGATTGGAGTTATAACATGTGAATGTTGACTACAACTTATAAACTAGTGTTGTATAATCGCAACCTAAAGTGAAGAACATGAACACCCTTAAAAGTACATGCAGCGATTTGCTCTTAATTAACTAGCCTTCTAAATCACTAAGCTCCCGAGGGTACAACTCCTAGGAGCAAGCCGATTCGGTTTCTCGCAAGTCACAACGATTTTGACTCGGTCCTCCCAACATGAACTGGGTTGAGTCAGCTGGCCGTCTTGTCAGCGGTGGGGAGCCATGGGCCTGGGCTATCGGTGGGTTGGAAGGTAGGCCTTTTCTGCACGATAGTTTTGTCGGCCATGTCCTCCACACCAAAACCCAACACGAAAAAAGGGAATTGCAGCCCATTGTTTCCCTAGGCGCCAACACGCAAATAGAAAAACACCCTGCAAAATCTGTGTGGCACGACCGGCGCAACGAAGCACGCCCAGTCCTTGTAGTAAACATTAGAGCAACTTCAAAGGACCGATTCATTTCGTTCGCCTGCGTTTGTTTGGGTCGGCGCAAACAAAAATGGCGGCCCAACGCGCCGACCCAAACCCAAATCACGTCCGCGTTGACGCATTTGCGGCCCAAATTTGCGTCCCAAATGTGTCGGCGCGGACGCCGAACAGACGCTTCGCGCGCCTTCTCGCTATCCGCCGCGTCCTCACATGGCGGCCGTCCAATTACTCGCTGCCCACGCGGTCAGCTTAATTTATGATGACGGGCCCACGCGTCAGTGACGGCGCTCGTCCTTTTTTAAGCCGACCGTGCGGCGGGGTCGTCCTCATCCAAACTCGCCGTCCCCATCTGCCCACCCTTGCTCCCTCGTCGCCGGCAAATCCTAGCCGCCGCAGCCACATCGACGATGGGCCTCTTCTCCGGCGCCAGCGGCAGCAAGGCCAAGGGCAAGTCCCCCGCCACCCATTTCCCCTCCGAGTTTCTCCCACCCCTGCCGGCGCCTCGCCGACAGAGGCAGCGCGTCAACGTGCCAGTGCACTAGGCGGAGTGACACTGACAGAACCGCCAGCCGCTGCCATATCCCGACGTGACGCTGCCGCACGACTGACATCTGGATCCAGATAGGATCCCAGTGTCGGCGGCGCCGCGGTCGGCTCGTGCTCACGCGGAGGAGGTGCGGCGCCAGCGGGCGCTGCTGACGGCGGAGCACCGCCGCGACTCCGCCTACGCAACCGACTCGCCCAACTGGGCGAGGTGGTTCGCCTTCGAGCACGAGGAGGCGAGGCACCGGGGCGTGCGCGAGGTCGACCGGAGGCCAACGCCGCTGGTCGTCCGCGAGGAGGACCAGGCGGCGGAGGACGCCTACCAGGCGGCCCTTGCAGCCGTCTACCGTGAGAGCGAAGAGGACGAACGGCGCAGAGCGGAGGCGGCGGAGGCGGAAGAGGAGGCCCGCTATGAGGCGGCAATGGCGTAGGCCCTTGCGGCCATCTACCGTGAGAGCGAAGAGGACGAACGGCGCAGAGCGGAGGCGGCGGAGGCGGAAGAGGAGGCCCGCTACGAGGCGGCAATGGCGCAGGCCCTTGCCCTCTCCGCGGCGGGCGACAACGTGGTGCCGCCGGTGGCCACGCCGTCCCCCATCAAGCCGCAGCCGCAGCCGGAGCCCGAGCCCATCGCGCGCTTCTCCTGGAATGGAGTGGTGCGCGAGTGGGTGTCCGCACCACCGGTCTGGCTGGGGGGACGCCGGCGCAGGAGCAGGCCTACCTCAAGATGTGGCGCCAGCGCCGGCTGGCAGAGGAGCACCGGCAAGGCGAGTACGAGGAGATACTCGAGCGCGACCTCGAGGAGGAGGCGCGCCAGGCCGCGGCTGCACATGCGGCCGCACAGCCCCCCGCTCCGGCACTGCCTGCGCCGGCACAACCCGACATGGCAGCGCTATGGAACACGGCGTTCGCCTGGGCCGGGCCGGCGCCGACGCTCATCGACCTCGCGGACCCCGAGGACGACGACGACGACGCCTAGGGCAGCGCGCCTCCTCGTAGTTTAGGTTGTTTTTTTATGCAAATGTGGACGCGTGGACTCTCGCCGGCCTTCATGGCCGGCTTTAATGTTTAATTAATGCAGTTTCTCTTTTTTAAAATATGCATGTGTTCATTTTGTTTTGGCGCCGTTTAAATGGGTCGCAGGCCAGCGTTGGGCGCAGGTGCCAACCCAAATGCAGAAGTGGGCATCCGTGTCCATCTGACCGACCCAAACAGACAAAAAGCGGACGAAATCGCCGTCCGTTTGGGTCGGCCCGTTAAAGTTGCTCTTAATGATAGTACCAAGGATTTTGGTGATACTTCTCTAGAGATTACTTGAAGTATCTCACCTACCTGCACTCGCTTATATCAAAAAGATCATAGCCACCTACTCATTTTAAATGACTATTCATATTCTCATGTATACTCTCGCAGAGACAGGGGATGCACTTCTCGCCTGTATATAACAATCATGACCTCACGACCTCCGACAGCTTGATACTTTAGTTCGAGCCGAGCATGGTGCACACACCTACAAGCAGTTCGATGGTCCTATAGGAGATAGCATTTTCTCTGTTCGCGCATCCAGAGAAACAAGAAAACCTTCTACTAGACTGGTTGGAATTGAATATTGGGAATGAGCGGCAACAGGAGACACTCTGTTACCCCCTTGCTATCTCATTTAGTCTCCAGGCTACCAATTCACACCATAGAATCCAATGAAGGATTCATCGTGAATTCTCGCCATACAAAAGCTTGCTAAGAACAGTCGTCTTTGCTGGACGATTGCGCAACGGAATAAGTGCTGACAGTGCCATTCTTCCCGCATGCATGTAATAAAATCAATAGTCACACCAAATTGTAGCTTCCTGTATTTATTTGAAAACGCATGTTTATATTAATAATACTATTTAGATATTGAACAACAGATCTTAGGGAGGAACTTCTGCATTCATGAATGGGCAGACATTTGATTGGATACACACGCTGATTGTGCCCACCATGTCCTCGTCCCTCATTCTGCCACGTTCTGCTTACGTTGGTATTATCACAGTCATTGCATGCAATTTGTGCTTCAATGTGTATAGCACCCTAGCAGGACCTAAAGGTCTGAGATCATATGGAAGTACAAAACAGGATCATGAATGTAAGTCTGCTGATGCTCGCTGCTCTGGTTTCGCAGAATAAGATATAAAAGAAGTGTTCACCTGCCTGCTTCGTGTTTCTGGTCGCTAATCCTGATATTAGCTGACCATGCTTGTTAGCCTTTGCTGCCTGACCTGCATTAGCAGAGTTTTGTAAAAAAAAATTGGAGCCTGATGGCTGATGTTACTTTGCAATTTCATTTTTAATAAAAGAGAGAAGTATGTTTTCGGTTCCTTAACTGTTGACAGTTTAGATTTGGTTTCTCAATTTCAAAACCGGACAAGTTACATCTCCAGCTACTGAAACCGGACTTGCCTGCAGAGGCA